>NC_056749.1:584051471-584331471 GCF_019279795.1 Protopterus annectens
CCCATGGGGAAACAGCGTTCCTAATAGGAGGTCTCAAAAGAAAGGTTCCTTTTAAGAAGGTCTTACAAATCTTAGTGGAGGCTAAAGGACTAAGATCATCTCCAATGTGAAAATGGGAAATGGCAGCCATTTGAACCTTTACAGTAGAAGAACTGGCCCCTTGCTGAAAAATATTAGATAGAAAATCAAGCACTGCTGGAATGGAAGCAGTGAAAGGATCCAAATTCTTATGCGAGGCCCAAATGGAAAACCGTTTCCATTTGCTGTTGTAAACCTTCCTGGTAGAAGGCTTATGCGCCGCTACCAGGATGGATCTAACTGCGGACGAGATACCGGGAATCCTGGCAACTAATGGAACTGGATCAACCAAGCTGAGAGCTTGAGGTTGTCCAGATTCGGAGTTTCTAATCCCAAAGGATGAGAAATCAGATCCGGGATGGGATCTGAGATCCAAAGAGGAGCTATGAGATGAGACCGTAGGTACGGGAACCAGGTTTGACGAGGCCAGAATGGGGCTATGAGGATAATCTTGTTCCCCAACCGACGAGCTTTCTGTAAAAACTTTGTCATTAACGGAAGAGGAGGATAAGCATAAAGAAGACCGGATGGCCAAGCATGAACTAGAGCGTCTCTGGGGCTTTCCCCCGGAGGGGGAATTAGACCAAAAAACTCACTGCACTTCACATTTGAAGGCAATGCAAAGAGATCGCAGCAAGGCTGACCCCACTTGCGGAAGATCTGTTTTGCTACTAAGGGGTTCAGAGACCACTCATAAGGCAAGAGGATAGTTTGACTCAGCTTGTCTGCTAGGATGTTAAACCGACCCGGAATGTGCGTTGCTAACAGAAAACGGTTGGTGGATATCGCCGAATCCCAAACTCTCATGGCCTCCCGGCAAAGAGGGTAAGACCTTGTCCCCCCCTGTTTTTTGATTTACCAGACCACTGACATGTTGTCTGTCTGAATTGCAATAGTCCCTGGAGGGAGAAAGGCATGAAGAGCTTGCAACGCTAGAAGCACCACTCTCATCTCCAGAACATTGATATGCAGAACGGTCTCTGTCTGAGTCCACGTACCTTGGACAATTCTGCCCATACAATGCACCCCCCAACCCATGGCGAGAAGCATCCGTGGTTACCGTGGCTTGGGGCTGTGGCATTATGAACGGTCGTCCTTCCCGAAGCTCCCGAGATTGGAGCCACCATATGAGGGAATTTCTGCAAACTCTGCTGAGGGGGATCAGATAGTCCAGCGGGTGTTGAAGGATGGACCACTGGACCTGCAAGGTCCACTGGAGGACCCTCATGTGTAAGCGAGCTAGGGGCGAGAGGCTGATTGCTGCTGCCATGGACCCTAAGGCTCTCAGGACTAACTCCGCTGATGAGGCTGGAGATTGAAGGAGTGCTAGGACGTGAAGGGTTAAGCTGCGAAGCCTGCCCGACGTCAAGAAGGCCTTGGTCTGAAGCGTATCTATTCTGGCCCCTATGAAGTCCAGGACTTGCATTGGCTGAAGAGATGATTTCCTGTAATTTATAGTGATTCCCAACTGGGAGGCTAAGAGCAGGAAGCAATCCCTGGCTGAGCAGAGTAGATGCCTGGTGGAGGCGGCAAGGAGCCAGTCGTCCAGGTAAGGAAAGACCTGTATTCCCTGGAGCCGCAGGTGGGTCAGTACAACTGCCATGACCTTGGTGAACACCCTGGGGGCTGTGGTGAGGCCAAATGGTAGGACCCTGAACTGGTAATGACTGGCCCCCCAGCCGAAAGCGGAGAAACCTCCTGGATCGTCTGTCCATGAGAATGTGGTAGTATGCATCCTTGAGGTCGTTCTCCTGCAGTAGGGGGAGAATGGATTGAAGAGTGACCATCCGGAATTTCTCCTTGGCAACAAAGAGGTTCATTGTAGAAAGGGTGAGAATTGGTCTTAAGTCCCCTGTCTTTTTTGGCACCGAAAAGAACCTGGAGTAATTGCCTAACCCAGACTGGTCTGGGGGGACGTGCTGGATGGCTCTTTTTTCTAGCAGCTTCTTTATTTCTAAAGCTGCAGCCTCCCTCTGACTGGGTAGAACATCGGGGAGGCGCCTCAATTGAGGAGGAAGGTTTATGAAGGGAATAGAGTAGCCTCTGGATATTATTCGAAGCACCCAGCGATCTGTCGTGATGGACTCCCATAGTGCCAGGTGCTTCAAAAACTGCCCCCCGACTGCCTCGAGAGGAGCAGTCGGGCAACCCCTCAGGGCTGCTGCGTGGGTCGATCGGAGAAAGGTTCTCACGACCCAAAATTCTTTGGCCCCCCCCTCTGCCTCTGGGCCGGCGTCCACCTTGTCCCCCACTGCCTCTGAAGGACGAAGGGTCCGGAGCGTAACAGGACTGCTGAGACTTCTAGAACCACATCTTCTTTTGTCCTCTCTGGTTCCTAGAAAAGGACCTTTGAGGAGCCGAGAAGCGGATTCCGACAGCAGACAGCATCTTCCCGTCTTTGTCACTCTGGACCAATGTATCACGGACGGTCTTGCCAAACAGGGTAGAACCGTCGAAGGGAGCTTTCGCGAAGGTTGCCTTGAAGGGTTCCGCAAAATCCCAAAGTCAGAGCCAGGCATGATGCCGTAAGGCGATGCCTGATCCGCTGGCTCTAGCGGCCCCCACCGTGGCATGGGAGAGTAGCCGCATAGAAGTGTTCGACACAGATTTCAGAGTGGCCATGCAAGTCGAGAAGGTCCGTTTGTCCTCGGCCGACATGGACTCAGGGGGAGACTCAGCGTATTCCTACACCAGATCCCACTGAAGCCTAATCACATAGTCCAAGTAATTCAGCGCCCTTATGGAAAAGATAGCTGAAGCAAACATCCGCTTTCCAATGCTATCCATCGTCCGAGACTTCTTATCAGGAGGATGGACCAAGGAACTATCCTGTGCCAGTTCCTTCTTGGAGGCAGCCGCCACCACCATGGCATCTATCGGGGAACCTTTACTCCATGCTGTCCTATCCACAGGGGGACTAAGGATCTTATCTGGTCTCCTGGGGATTGGCTCTACAGTGTCCAGCTCCTTCCATGCCCTGGTAATAATGAGGTCTACCAGGGGGTCGGCTGGAGGGGACACCCAAGAGGTAGACGGGCCTGCGTCAAACGCCTCTAGAAACACCGACTCATCCGAGGAAGGCTTTTGGGCTGACCACCCCCCTTTTAGGCGCAGCATTTCCATAATGTCTCCAAAGGAGACGTCATCGGGGGTGACCTGGGGGGAACCTTCCCCTTCCTCTAAATCGGTGTCTTCCATGAGGGACTCGGGGGAGTCCAAGTGCCTCCTTTTACACCTACGTTTGTGAGGGACCTCCTCGGCGGGCCTGTCCGAGGAGGGCTCACCAACAGGGTCACGTTCCTCCAGTGGGACTGACTGGGGCATCGACACAGGCTGTCCTTGGGGCCGGATGATGGAAGACAAGCCCATCTGCGAGGGAATGGTGGCTGGATCCGTAGCAAGAGCAAGGGTTCTCGAACCTCTCGAGAGAACCCTCTCCACCACGTCAAAGGCCGAAAGTGAACCGCTGTCCCTGGGTTCCATGAGTAACACCCTCGGATCCGACACGGGGATTGGAATCGGAGCCGAAGCGATCGCACCCAAAAGGGAAGTGTGCTCTGACTGCAATGGAGCCGAAGACACACCTACACCCTCAGATCCGACATGCGCCTCTTGACTCTGAGAGCTCGGATCCGAAAATGGATCCAACAAACTCGAGGGCATGGCCGGCGTCGAAGTAGCAACTACTTTCGGCGCTGACTCCCTGACTCCGAGACTACTCGGATCCGATGTTGGCTCCGAAACCCGATAATGGATCCAAGAAGGAGCTATGGGGGCAAAAAATGGGGCCGAGCTCCCCCCGGAGGGGGGGGGGAGGCAGGAGCACTCCCATCTGCATCTGGGCTTGTAGGAAGTGACGCATCATCCAGTCCATGTCAGCGTCTGAAAGGCTTCGTGTCGACCCAGAAGAGGCCGCCGAAGCTGGCCGGGAAGGCCGCCACGACGACCTCGAAGATGGCCAGGGCTCCTCCTCCGGCTCTGGGGAAAAACGTGGGGAATGGAGCCGAGAGGGGGGAGACCCAGAAATCTTCAGGGGAGAGGAGAGCTGTTTAGCTGGCGGTGCTGAAGGGGCAGAGTCGGCCCGCCGCTTGTGGCTCCTATGCTTTTCTCTATCCCTATCTCTCTCTCTCTTTCTCCCTCTCTCTCTCTCTCCTTTCTTTTCTCTTTGCCTCCTTCTCTCCCTGGGAAATGGTGGGAGGTTGAGTCCCAGCCAGGGGAGATAGTACAGCTGGCTGAACAGCTGCAGCCGTGGCTGGAGCCACTGAGGGAGAGGAGGAAGAAGCAGAATCCGCGGGCAAAAGACCTACCAGGATCAGCTTGTTCCTCCTATCCCTCACAGCCCAATGGTTAAAGGCTGCACAGATGTGGCAGCCTGATGACAAATGCGCTACCCCCAGGCAAAGAACGCACTGAGTGTGGCCATCGGCTGGGGAGAGCTTATGGTCACACTCAGAGCACTTGGAAAAAATGGCCTTAGGGCCTTCGGCCATAACCAAAAACACAACCACACACACAGACACACAAGAATAAGGGGAAGGGTGAATATATTAAAATTAAGCTAAGCTAATGGGTTTAAACTAAACACAAACACACAACTATCTAATTTTACCAAAAAGTCAAAAATTTGACAAATACTTCCTACCTAACCGCCAGGAGCTTGTAACTCGTGGTTGTTAAAGCCACGGCAAATGGGATCTGAGGACTGGAAGGAGGTAACAGGATATTATGGGTAAGGGGAGGAGCTTGGAGCTTGGATCTTTAGCTTGGAAAGCTGCCGGCTCAGATCCAGGTCGGATCCGATACCCCACAGGTTGCTGATCAAATGAAGTTAACTACTTCAGATCACTCTGTGTTGGAAGGATATACTGTGGGTTATGAGGATTTAACTTTATAAATGTCTTTCATCCTGCTCGTATAAAAGCCTCGCACAAACGCAATTTCTCATGCTTGCATATAAGCAAACCTCTCCAGTTTAAAATCCTTTATAGGAAACACTCTCCATAGTCTCCCACTGTTCACAGCTGCTCAAAGAGCTGCCAGTTTGTGCTTAGCATGGCACCACTACAGGTCATCTAATAGTATACTACTAAACACTCTCATTTTGACCTTTAAGTGTTTCTTCCTTACTCTTTCTCATCTAGAAATTGTGTTTCTTTGCCTTACATAGCATAGGCTAGATTCAGACCTGCTGAATCTAGACTGGTATCACTGTGCTCTTAGTCCAGCCATCTTACAGTATGAGGATCTCCATGCACCCTTTTGGCAGAAGTGTGTACCTCAGGACCCATCTAAGTTGGGTATTGCTGGAGAAAGGCTTAGTTTGGGCTTTCCCATTTGGTAGTTGTGTTAAAACTGTTTAAATTTGCCTGTACATAAGCCTCTCATTTGCACAGGTTTGCTCTCAGTTTATTGGAGCTGCTCAACTTTTGGCAACTTTAGCCAGAGGTCTGCAGTGAATCTGTAGTTAAATCGAAAACATCTACTGAAAAATAAGCGTATTTTAAGCCAGCACTTTAATTGTATTTAAATTGAATTGCTGCTTCATTTTTGCTGTATGTGACTAAGTCCATGTAGCACACTTCCTTCCCAGGTACCACATTCAGCAAAGTCCTGCCACAGTGGATAGGCATCTTGTGACAATGTAGCAACTGATTCATGTATACTGACAACCATTTACTCCTAAAGCAAAGCAACACCCTATGTGAGAGATGCAAATACGCTGTGGAATTGGAGTCAATTCTCTCATGTAAAGACTAACTAAATATCAAACAGGTTTTCAGTACACACGCTTCACCTCTCATGCAAACCTCACCTCTCACACAAAATAAGGTCATGACACATAAACCCACATATGCAGAGGTACTCACTTAAAACCTGCCAAAAGAGCAGAGACCTCCCAAATGCATACCACCCACACTCATAAAGAAACCACTACACATATCAATGCACACATCAAATGTTTTGGTCATAGGTGACTCCATAATGAGACACACAGATGTCCCCCTCACCAGACTGGGAAGGAGAAGGTCATGATCAGCTGCCTATCAGGTGCCAGGATCTGACAAATCACGCATGCACTCAAGTTAGTCAGTACTGTTATCACTCTCTCATAGTCCATGTTGGAGTGAATTACTTGAGACGTACCTCTCTGGACTATATGAAGAGAGACAAAACAGAACTCTCTGATAATGTGTCCAGACTGGTATGTCCTTAGCCCTAAGCAGTATCCTACCCTCACCCAGGATGATACTACAATATAAACAAAAAAAGATTGACTTCAACAATTGGCTCAGCTTCTGTGTCAATCCAAGGGGGTCCAGTATCTGTCAGCCTGGGAGGATATGGTAGACAGACCTCACTGCTTTGCTAGAGATGGTCTGTGCCTGTCCTCCCCTAGGCTTTCAGATACTGGCAAAGACCCTTGCCTCCCCCATAGTGCCTTTTTAAGGCAATGTCAAAACAACAAATTTTCCAGCATAAAAAAATCTAATCGAGACAAACTCAGGGTCGTGCTGCTTAATGCTAGGAGCACTCCCTGGAGGCACTCCTCAGCTTATAATGCTGACGTCTGGGCAGTTACCGACACATTTATTTATTTTATTTATTTATTTATTTATTTTTATTTAACATTTGTTGACCGGGAATGTCCGACTAGGTTCCACAGAGCCTGTTTTCAGCGGAGGCCCGGGGAGAAATGCTCCAGATGCATGTCTTTGGAATGTGGGAGGAAACCGGAGTACCCGGAGGAAACCCACGCGAACACAGGGAGAACATGCAAACTCCACACAGAAGGCACCCCAGCTGAGAATCGAACCGGAGAACCTCTTGCTGTGAGGCGACAACGTTAACCGCTGCACCACTGTGCCGCCCACATGGTTCAAGGCCACTGAGAGCACCCCAGCCGTGCAGTGCTACAATGTTTTCCACATGTTCAGACCTCAAAATGAGCGTAAAGGAACCAAAGGTGGAGGTATAGCCATCTTCATTAAAACCAAATACACTTCAAGACTTGTCAAATACCATGACTGTCTCATACTACTCGATGTCCAATTGACTATTGAGAAAGTACCATACCACATTATTGCTAGCTATAGTTCTCCCACCATGAACCAAGATAAGCACACTGCTTGCCTTGATTTACTAGAATCCCTCACTATACAGCCCAAAACTTTAGTCATTAAAACCAAATACACTTCGAGACTGGTCAAACAGCATGACCCTCTCAAACTACTCCATGTCCAATTACCTATTGAGAAAGTACCATACCACATCATTTCTTGCTAAAGATCCCACACCGTGAACCAAGATAAGCACACCTCCTACCTCGATTTATTGGAATCCCTTACCATACAGCCCAGTACCTTAGTCATGGAAGATTTCAACTATCCTTCCATAGACTGGGGACAGACACAAGCAAAAACATGCTCACCCAGAGGTACCTGGACTTTGTTAATACAAATGCTCTGGAACAGATAGTATGCTCCCCCACTAAGGGCTCTAATGTTCTGGACATAGTACTCACCAATATGGTGGTGGGGGGGTGTCACTGTACTTCCCCGTACGTGATGCCCTCCCTGATTAGGTCAGACCACAAATCCGTCTCGTTTGAAGTAACTATTGGAACTGATCCACTCACAGGAATAAAAATTATAAAAAACTTCACCAAAACTAACTACAGCCTACTAAGTGATGGTACAAAAAGCTTCATACCACCTGCAGTCATAGACATCAATGATCAGTATGCAGAAGTGTATGCAAATACCCTGTACAAACACTTAAGCGACTGCATAAACTCTGCTGTACATGACCAGGTCAAACCCAGGTCTTCCCGTGAAAACAGGCCACCATAGTGGACTTCAGGTATAAACAGATTATATAGCAAGAGGAAGAAACTGTTGTCAAAAAGCAAAATGAATTTCAGTCTGCAGAGGAAGAGTTCCTTCTTAAGCCTAAACAAGAAAATCAGAAATCTTGTAAAGTCTTTTAAGCCAAATTACCAAACTAAAATTGCAGCTCTAGCCAAGGATAATCATAAGGCATTCTTTAACTACATCAGAAGTCTAAAAGGGAATGCTCAGCTATATGCCGAACTGGTTGTAGATGGGATCAGTCATACTACACTGGAAGATATTGCCAGACTGCTAGCTAACAGATTCAGCACAGACTTCACCCCCTATCCCCACCTACCATATCCCTCAGCATACCTGACACCAGCCCTCTGCCTAGTATCTGTAGAGAACAGGTCATCTCTGCCCTCAGCAAGGCCAAAAAAATGGCCTGAATGGGACCAGATAATATCCCAGGCTTTTTACTAAACAGTCTAAAACAAGACCTTGTGGACATACATGATGTTCTGTTTAATCATAGCTTGAGAACTGGCTATGTTCATGCAGAATGGAGAATAGCAACAGTAATCCCCCTGCACAAAGGAGAGCATCATCTGACCCTGGGAACTACAGATCCATAAGTCTAACCATCCTCATCTGCAAGACCATGGAAAGAATTATCATGGACCTTATCAGCAATGACATAGGTGACTTCAAAATTCTGGACCCAACATAGTCTGGCTTCATTAAGAGTAGATCATGCTTATTAAACCTCATAGACTTCTTTGAGAATGTCACCAAAAGCATGGACAAAGGTAAGACAGTGTACACAGCCTATCTCGACCTTGCCAAGGTTTTCGATACAATTTCCCACTCTGGCATCATTGAGAAAGTTTCCCAGATAGGGATTAACCCTTATGTTACTAGGTGGTTAGCCAGTTGGCTCACCAGCAGAACACACTCTGTCAAAATTGGTGTCGCCACCTGCACCAGTAGACCCATCACCAGTGGAATACCACAGGACAGGGATCTGTGCAAGCCTCTTACTGTTTGGCATCTATTTCTCATAAGTCCAGGCCAAAGTTGATGCCCTTTGGCTCACCAAGTTCGCTGATGATTGCAAACTGGGAGCAGTCATTGAGTCCCCCGACTATGTCAACATATTACAAGAAGATCTAACATGAACAAATGAATGGTGCCAAAGCCATGGTCTAAAACTAAATGCAAAAAATGCATTATTATTCCATTTGGCAAAATGGAATTCCCCACAAATTACAATATTGACAGCAGCCCTGAGTTCCAACCCTGTGGTGCGAGACTTGGGAACACAGGTTGATACCAATCTGAACTTTGACCACCAAGTTTCTAGGGTGGTAAGGAAAGCCTTCTACTTAGCGCACCTCATAAGCAAGGGTATAGCATCCAGATCAGTGGGCGTTATAATTCCACTGTACTCATCAAAATACTAATAGAGTAAAATGCACCCTTTTGCATGTGCCTCACCAGACACCTGCAGCAGCTGGAGCGACCTCAGAGGTTTCTAAGAAAATACAGGGACTCCAAACCATGACGTAGATGGACAGGCTGAAAGCAATGTCACTTTACTCTGTATCTTATAGGCTGCTGAGAGGTGACTTGTGCCTGGCCTACTGGGAAATCCCCAACCCTGTTACCAGAGACTGACGCTTCTCTGGAATAAACTCCCTATTTACATAAAATGGAACTCTTCACTGACCCTGTTCAAGCACAACCTAGGTAATTGGATGGGAGACCACAAATTTGCCCCTGGGGTGACACCCATGTCCCTCATGGACAGGGGTAGCCGGTGTTGATCACAGACTTGCTCTGTTCACAAATTTTTTCTGTGAACTACCCAAAAAACAAACAAACGGGGATACTTGGGATTAATGTATAGCTAGGTTTGTAAAGGCTGTACGTCCGCTACCCTAGTAATCTCCTATGAAGCTATGAACCTGTGTGATGCTTGTGTTCACGAGGTTTCTGACAGGAACTCAGCACACTTATGTATTACAGTGTTTTGGGGACTTTGTATGCATGTGAAAGTATGTGTCTGTCTGTGCAAACTATTTGACAACTTACTTTTCAACCAACTGTTTCCAGCATTTCCTACCACACACATCTTCCTCAGTCACAGCATAAGTACATACCCTGCTCCTGCTGGTCTGATTTCTGTAGTTCCTAGAAAGAAAAAAACACAACTTAGCAAAGAGCCTTGCTGACTTTGTAGACTCAATTTTCACCTCAGGTGATGGTGGGTGACTGTAGTGACCAGCAGTCGTTCCTCAGGCCACTCACTTACTTTTCTGGCTTCCTTTTGTGAAGTCCTTTCAGCCACCTTGAATCAAGTGTTGGCCACATCCTCTTAAGTTGTTCCAAGTGGGCATGCTTAGGAGAATAAGTTTTACTGGGGCATGGAGACGTACTGAGGATGCTGCTGGATGTGGCGGGGGAAGAGGCCTCTTGATAGAGCAGATATTCCTATTTCAAGCCTGTTATTAAAAATACTTGTAAGGAAAAAAAAAGGTTAAACAGTATTTTTAAAAGACAAAGTATCTATAACAAAAGGTGGTTTTCTTAACTTAGCCAAGAAATTAACAGTCATTCCTAGTACACAAAATCCAGTACTTGTTAATCACCTCAGTAGAAATATTTATGCGAAAGACATGTCAATTGATTATGTCATAGACATAGACAGGGCTTCATCTCCTGCTGTTTCTTATGCCCAGAACTCTGATGCTTTGGAAACCTGGTCTTGACAACTTCAGCTGGTGGAATTTTCTTTTTCTGTGATTATTGTCAGGATGAATGGAGTGTTTTTGTCAGAACAAGTGAATGTTCCCTCTGAAATGAGAAGACTTATTATGATGTGTTACAAGTGGATATGCCTCACTCTATTTCTCTCTAGAGCCAGCCTTGGATGATGTATATGTAATGTTGCCTATATTAACTCTGATTCAAAACTTTCAGTCTCCAAAAAAGCAGATAGGTTTTACGAAGTTTCTCAGAATTGCAAGCACTTATTTTTTTCAACTTAAGTCTGACCCTGTAGCAATCCTGACTTCTACGCCAACAGGGAACAGACTGCTGGTATCATCCAACCCTTTACCTGTGGACAAGGAGGAAAATACTTTAGAAAAATTTGTTGAGAGATTTGTTTCTTCTTCCACTTTTATGTACAAAATTCTTAACTACCAGACTCATGTGGAGGTTTGTGCTTTATGTATAAACAGTTTGAGAAATCTAACTACCACTCTTTCCACTGAAGGTAGTGCCTATCTCAGTTCTGTTGTTTCCAGTATTTTTTGTGATGCCCCTGCACTGGCTAAGTAATCAAGGAGCCTCAGTCCTCACCACTGGCAACAGTGGGGAATGTACACACTGGAAGGATGACAAGTACACACACAGTAAAGGGCAATTTCAATTATCCTTAAAAGCACACAGACACCGCAGTCAGTCTGGGACTGATTTCTCCCTCTTTCTCCAGATCCCCAATAAGACTCCTCACTGGCACAGTTATAGATTTGAGATCTTAGCCAGGGTTCCAAGCCAAGTCATCTAACACTCTCTCTCTGCCCAAACAGTGATTTGTGTGCCTGCCCATGTAGCTGGCACATGCACACACTTGGAGATTTGTTTTACACACACACACACACACACACACACACACACACACACACACACACACACACTCACTCACTCACTCACACATTCACACATGGGCAAGGCTGGGATAGGTTTACTAGCTATGCCCTCTTCTGCCCAGACTATAAGGTAGTAACCACTGCCATCAGAACTCCTTATCAGCTACTTTAAGGCCCCTAACAAAGGGTGTCCAATCCTACTGTGTAATGTTACTATTAATCCAAATGGTAATTTGACCAAGGTCAAGGCTATTAGGAGTGGCCCACAGTGTCACCAAATAGATATGCAAGTACTCTAAGAGCTTAAATATCTCTAGCTAGACCAGCCACAATTCAAAGGTTTAAATATGTTTAATAATAAAAGAGCAAGACAATACTCAGTAAATGATCAGTTATATCAAAATCACAGGAAATATTTAAGATACAAAATTCCCAGTCTTTCTCTCTCAGAGAGTTCTGAAATTAATATCTCAAATATTGCTGCTGGGATGCTTGCAGGATGACATCACTTTTGTCATCTGACCATCCCAGGTGACCCCCCCCCCCCCATTGCTAGAAACTGCCAGCATTTTAGCATCTCCCTGTGAAAAATACATATCTCTCAGATCTTTTCAATTTCTGGAAGACATAAAACAGTAAAACACTTACAAAATAATGCAGAAGGCACCCTAGTTCTAGACATCCTATCTCCTTGCTGCATCAAAAGTAACTTTTATAGCACAATCATAAAACAATTTGATTTCAACTATTTTCTTGAAGTTTTGCAAGTTAACCCTCTATGTTCTAGTTCCCACTGTTAAAACATATACATTCACACAGCTACACTGGTGTATATACATTTCTGTTCTAATCCAGTAGGGTACACTGTGGTCACACGTCTAGGCTCAGTACTGTACAAACCCTGTTCAACACACACTTCTGCACCAGCAGTTTAATATACACATAGCATACAGTTCTAATACATTTGTAAGACAAGCATGTGAATCATGTTGACATTCGCAAATGACATATGATTATTTACAAAATTCCAGATAGCTTGTGCTGGCAGGATCTCCTTCTGTTGCATTTGCATATAAATCATATTAATATTCACAAATGACATATAATTATTTACAAAATTCCAGCTAGCTGGGATGGCAATATTTCCCTTTGTCACACTTCTTTCCCCTGAAAACTCAAGCTAGTTTTTCAAGTGACCCTTGAGAAACATTGCTTGAGAGGGTTCAGCCTATCTGGGAATACCTTACCCCATTCCCTGTCTTGAGATGCCAGCAGCCTTGCCATTGCTGACCCTAGTACAGTACTGTACTGTCCTAGCATATGCCTGTAGTCCTAGGCTCCACCATTGTAATTTGGGATTTGGCTGGCTAACTCCCTGTAGCCATGGATCCCCCTCAGTCTCCTCTTGCCTTGTCCTGCAAATACTTTGAACCAAGGCCTCCCTATCATGGTAAGGTTTCATCATGTTAACATGGTACAGCTTGTGCCCCTGCCTTCTGCCTAGTAGTTCTACCATATAGTTAACATCACTGACCTTCCTTACCACTTTTAAGGGTTCCTCCCAAGCTGCATGCAGCTTGTTGTGTCTGACAGGAATAAGAACCATTACCTCCTGCCCCACAGCATATTCTCTAGCTTGAGCATTTCTGTCATACCAGACCTTTTTCTGCTGTTGGGCTTCTGCCAGGTTCTCCTGGGCCAAGTCCATGAGTTCCATGAGCCTTGTCCTGAGGTTTAGGACATAAGCCATAACAGACACCTTGTGGGATTCACACTCATCCTCCCACTCATCTCAAATCAAATCTAGAGATTCCCTCACCCTATGCCCATACAGCAACTCAAAGGGAGACAAACCTGTGGATTCCTGAGGCACCTCTCTGTAAGCAAACACCAGATGGGGCAAATATTTGTCCCGCTCCCTCTTGAACTGGTCTGCAAATGCTCGTAGCATGGTCTTGAGTGTAGAGTTTAACCTCGCCACAAGAGCATTAGTCTGACGATGGTAGGGGGCGTTTTTTAGGTTTTCACCCCACAGTGCTTCCACAGGCAAGCCAGCAGGTCTGACGTGAAATTGGCACCTCTGTCAGTCAGTATTTCTTTTGGGAAATCTACCTTGCTTAAAATATATAATAAAGTATTTGCCACCTTTTCTGCCTCAGTAGAAGAAAGAGCCACCACCTCAGGGTATCTGGTAGCATAATCTACTACCACTAAGATATACTTTTTCCCTGTGGAAATTGGGGTCCTCAGAGGCCTGACAATATCCGTAGCTACCTTCTGAAACAGCTCCTCAATCACAGGCAAAGGCATCAAAGGAGCTTTCACCTTGTCTCCTGCCTTGCCTAACTTTTGGTACTGCTCACAGTTCCTGCAGTACCCTGTTGCATTTCTGGAAATCCCACGCCAATAAAAGTTTGCATAATCCGTATGTATGTACATTTTATGCCCATATGACCTGCAAAGAGAATATCATGGGCTATGGCTAGAAGTGCAAGACAGTAGGCTCCAGGCACTACCAACTGCTGTATTCTTTCATCCTCTAGCCCTCCCTCAGGGGTCCACTCTCAATACAGTATCCCTTTGTTCCAGTATACAGATTACCCTTTTCCTTGACAATCAGGTGGCTCACTAGCTACCTCCCTCAGGCCTTGTAATGTAGGGTTTGAGAGCTGAGCCTGTCTCAACTCTCTCTTTGTAACCCTTCCCAGATCCCTTTCTACAGGAAGTTTGTGTTCTCTGACAGTGGTGCCTCACTGTCAGCCTGGGTACTACTACTCACCTCTGCCATTGCAGTCACTCTGTCCAAGGAAACATCTGTACCCACACACAGCTGTGTCGGGAGGGTGGCCTAATGGTTAAGGTGTTTGCATTATAAACACAAGGTGCAGGGTTTGAGTCTCACTAGGGATAATTGGCTAGGCTTAAAATGGCTCTCAAGGGCAGTTAGCTTAGTACTAATCTATGAACCTATGAACCTAACTTTCAGTCTCACTGCTACAGGGCAGCTCTCTCCCTGAAGTAACCACCTCACCAGTCCTGGCTGCAATTGTGTGGTCTATCTGGGTCTTCCCCAGGCTACCAGACCCACAAGCTTGTTTCCAAGCCTGACTGCGTGTAACTGAATGCACACAAGGTACTGCATTATTAAAATAATTCCCTATCAGGACATCTGCACAGATATCCTCAAACACACCTTCTTGCTGGCTTCCTTTTCCATCCTCCCAGTCAAGGTGAACCCTAGCCAAAGGTAATTGGAATGGGGTCCCTCCTAAAGCTATGACTGGAGTAGACTGCCCAAGCAAGTAGTGCTCCTCTTTAACCATTGCAGGCTTCACAATGGTTAGGTCAGAGGCTGTCTCTCTTAACAGTGGCCTGTTGCCCATCTACTAAGACACTATATAACCTCTTGTGGTAGTTTGGTACCCTTGTTGTCTCGAGACAACTTACTGCTGGCATTCTTTCATTCCCACTTACATGCTCTTCCACCTTTTGTTCCCCACCTTGCCTCTGTGGACATCTGTATGCTACATATCCCCACTGATTGGATTTAAAACATTTAACCCTTGGTCCTGGATGTGTACCTGGACTAGTGGCTTCCCCTGCTACTGGCGGACTCTGTTGGGTCAGTCTGAGCTGCCCATCATGTATTCCCTGAGACCCATGTGCAGCAATGGGTTTCCCATTCCTGTGCAGTGATGCCCTGCTTGCTAGGTATAGGTCTCCCTTTTTCCCCAACTCCTGTGCAGTGTTACATTCTTTATCTGATAACCAGATTCTCATGTCCTCAGGCAAAGTGCTAAGGGCTTGTTCCCTCACCAAAAGGTCTGCCAGCCCTTCAAAAGTGGTGATCTGACATCCACTTACCCACCTATAAAAATAAGTGCTTAGTTCAGCAATATATTCATACACACTTTCATCTGCCTTGCGTCTGTTCTCACAAAACTTTTTCCTATAAGCTTCAGGTGTTAAAACATTCTAAAAGACAGTTTTAACAGTATTATAATTTAAGCAATCGGTATCAAACAATTTAGAAATAGCAGTTACAGTTTTACCATGGAGTAAGGGGGTCAGGAACCATACCCAAAGCTCCTGGTCAACATTATACCATTTACATACCCTTTCAAACATTTGAATGAAACTGTCAAAATTATCCCCCTTTGTAAATTGTGAAAGAAATTTACTGACCTTTGTGGCTTCTGGGGTTCAGTTATTTCCTTCCCCATTACCGCCATGACCCTGGCAAAGAGTCAGCATCTCCTTTTCGTGTTGTGTCTGCCTCTCATTGTCCTCAGCTTCCAGATGTCTCAGTCTCTCTGCTGCTTCTATTTCCAAACGTTTGGCATTCAGTTCAAGTCTCTCTAACTCCAGGCAGATTTTTAAGTCCTCTGTGGAAAGGTTGAACTGTCCATTTTCTGAGTGTTCTACATCTCCAAGGCCAGCCTGGTTGTCCTCCTGATTGTTGGTCTGTGATGCAGCTGTGCCCAAGGCTGCAATAATTTCTGCTTTAATCAAGTTAACATGCACCAGTCCTTTAGCCTGGTACATCTCAGCCAATTGGCTCCTTGTCAGCTTGCCATACTTCTCTGCTGACATGCTTACCTGCTCTCCCTGACTAACTAAGCCAACAAACAAAATAAACCAATTGTGATATGAAACTGAATGTTCACTGTGTGGCTACTTGAGAGTACAAACGTCTTCCTTAGTGACCACTGTTTATAGGCTACAGGAATTCAATATCCACACCACTACAAGCCAATTAATATGTGATGTGGATATCCCACCACTGCCCACCAATTAATATGTGATGCCCCTGCACTGGCCCAGTAATGAAGGACCCTCAGTCCTCACCACTGGCAACAGTGGAAAATATACACACTAGGAGGATGACGAGTGCACACACAGTAAAGTGCAATTTCCCTTAAGAACACACAGAGACCACAGTCAGTCTGGGGCTGGTTTCTCCCTCTTTCTCCAGATCCCCAATAAGACTCTCCACTGGCATAGCTATAGAGTTGAGATCTTAGGCAGGGTTCCAAGCAAAGTCCTCCAACACTCCCTCTGTCCAAGCAGTGCTTCATGCCCCTGCCCAGGTGACTGTCACACACACACTGCTGGAGGTTTGTTTTACACACAGACACACACACACACACACACACACACACACACACACACACACACACACACACACACACACACACACACACACCTGGGAAAGGCTGGCGCAGGTTTACTAGGTATGGCCCCTTTTGCCAGACTATAAGGAAGTTACCACTGCCACCAGAACCCCTTATCATCTACTTTAAGGCCCTTAACAAAGGCTGTCCAATCCTACTATTAATCCAGATGGTAGTTTGAGCAAAGCCACGGCTATTAGGAGTGGCCCACAGTGTCACCAAATAGATATGCAAGTACCGTAAGAGCTTAAATATCTCTATACAGAGACCAGCCACAATTCAAAGGTTTAAATCTATTTAATAATAAATAATAAAAGAACAAGACAATACTCAGTAAATAATCAGTTACATCAGAGTTCAAAATCATAGGAAATATGTAAAACAGCATTGCAGGACAGTCTGAAAATAAATAACGAAAACATCTAAGCTAAACTTTACTATATTCCTGTCTGAATCTAAAAGAGTTACTATACCCTAAAATCTTACAAAACAACACATAGGCAGAAGTGGTGAGTGGATGTTTTTAGGTCAAAGGGAAGATACAAAATGCCCAGTCTCTCTCTCAGAGAGTTCTTAAATTAATATCTCAAATATCGTTGCTTGGATACTTGAGGATGACATCACTTTTGTCATCTGACAACCCAGGTGAAAACCCCCATTGCTAGAAACTGCCAGCATTTTAGCATCTTCCTGTGAAAAATACATATCTCTCAGATCTTTTCAACTGCTAGAAGACATAAAACAATAAAACACTTACAAAAGAATGCAGAAGGCACCCTAGTTCTAAACATCCTGTCTCCTGGATGCATTAAAACTAACTTTTATAGCACAATCATAAAACAATTTAATTTTAACTATTTTCTTGAAGATTTGCAAGTTAACCCTCTATGTTCTACTTCCCACTGTTAAAACATATACATTCACACAGCTACACTGGTGTATATACATTTCTGTTCTAATCCAGCAGGGTACACTGTGATCACACGTCTAGGCTCAGTACTGTAGAAACCCTATTCAACACACACTTCTGCACCAGCAGTTTAATATACACATAACATACAGTTCTAATACATTTGTAAGACAAGCATATGAATCATAATAAATACCACTGATAACAGTTTTAGTGAAAATCTTAATGAATCTTTTTACTTATGTATTTCTGATGAACTTGATTTGTTTCTAGATTAAATTAATGCTTATACCAATATAAATGCTGAAGCTATAAAGGTTAAATCAAAGTTTATTCCACCCTTTGTAAATGAGTTTGAAAATGAAAAAAGAAGTGTGTCATATAATCTGACAAAAAATGAATGGATGGCATTTAAAGCATTGTGTGCTGATCGAAATTTAGTAGTTAAAAGATCTGATAAAGGAAATCAGGTAGTAATAGTAAATCATGTGCAATATATTGAAATGTGCTTTGCTCATTTGAGGGATGAAAAAGTGTATGAAAAATGTAGTGTAAAACAGTATGAAAAAGCCATGAGAATATGAAGCTTTGATTTAGAAAGGCTTAAGCATAGGATATTTTGCTAAAAGCGATGTAAAACAATTTAGTACAGAAAATACATGTATTGCAGAATTTTATTGTCTACCTAATACACATAAATGGCTAACAAATTTGAGTGGCAGACCTATAGTGTCTGCTGATAAATATTTCTTAAAGAACATATGCATTTTGTTACATGAGGACTTGAAAACCTATGTTTTTGCTTTACCTTCCTTCATCAAGGACAGGCAAGATTTTTTATGTAAAATGAAAAGAAGTTTGGAATGAGAATATGTATTGGCTTTGCCTAGATGTTAAGAGCCTATACCAACATAAGGCATAATAATTTATATACATATTTATTTAACATTTGTTTGCCAGGATAGTTCGACTGGGCAAGTGTCCATTTTTAGTGGAGTCCTGGGGAGAAAAACTCCATAAGTTTACAGAGAGAAGATAAATTTACAAGAGGGACATTACAGAGTAGTAGCATACATTAGTATACAATAAGAGGATATTCCCTCTTTTGGTTAAAAATACAAGTGTACAGAATATACAATGAGAGTAGATAAGAACCTGGTAGAACATTACAAGATATTTCACAATTGAATATAAGTATATAAATGTTTAAGTTTTCTATATATATACATTCAAGCAAATATATATTCAAGCAAATATACATGCAATATACTCTAAACCAGTTACAAGTGGCGTCCCACAAGGCTCAGTCCTGGGACCACTCTTGTTCGGTATATATTTTTCTGAGGTACAGGCTAACATGGGATGACTATGGCTGACCAAATTCACAGGTGACTGCAAACTGGGTGCCATAATCGACTCATCAGCTGACATAAGCATCCTCCATAAGGGTCTCACAGAGACGGATAACTGGTGCCAAAGCCATGGCCTAAAACTAAACGCCAAAAAGTGTATAGTTATCCCCTTTGGGAAAAACAAAGTGCCCAAAAATTACCACATAGGCGGTAATCCATTAAGTACGGAAGAAGTAATTAGGGACCTGGGAACCCAAGTTGATAGTAATCTCTCCTTTGACAACCACGTTGCCAACATGGTTAGAAAGACCTTCTATATAGCCCACCTTATCATGAAAGGATTCACATCTAGATCAAGGGAGGTCATTGTGCCCCTTTACTCATCACTCATCCGGCCCATAATTTAATACAATGCCCCATTTGGGATGTACCTTACCCGACACCTGTAGCAACTGGAAAGACCCCAAAAGTACCTCACCAAGAGGATCAAGGGACTCAAACAGATGACCTATGCTGCTCGGTTAAAGAAACTCCAGCTCTACTCAGTTGCATACCGCCTACTTAGAGGAGATCTGTGCCTGACGTATAAAGCCATGTCCAACCCAGAATTAATGGACATGCTCCACCTCAAAAAATCCAAATCCACTAGAGCTACGCGCTCAAGGGACTTAAACTTCAACACAGAAATTAATAGGACATGCTGGAGAGACAGATTTATAACCCAGAGGCTCCCAGCACTCTGGAATAGAATCCCAGTCCATATCAGGCAGAGCCCCTCACTGACTCTCTTCAAGAGAAATCTTGATGAGTGGATGGGAGATCATAGGTTTACCTCGGGGATCACTTCTGTGTCACTACTAGAAAGAGGCACAGTAAACTAACCTAAAAAGGGCACAGTAAACTCATTTAAAAGGGTGGCGAAAGCCAAACACATTCTGGCTAGGCTTGTAAATGCCCTAGGGCAGATAGCCTAGTATCAACCTGTGAACCTAAGAGTATACATACATATATATGCATACACATGCATACACACACACTATAATTTATATATATATATGTATATATATATATATATATATATATATATATGTATATATATATATATATATATATATATATATATATATATATATATACATACATACACACACACACACACACACATATATATATATATATATATATATATATATATACACACACACATACATACAATCTATATGCATACACACACACATATATGTATATATATATATATATATATATATATATATATATATATATATATATATATATATACACACACACACACACACACACACACACACAGACACACAGACACGCACACACGTACATACACTCATATATAGGTTATTGCTCACACATGGATAGGTATGGTTAGATGGTGTTTGTGTTGTCCAGGATAGATGGGGTGTAGAAATAGTAAGTAGACAAGGCTTCAGGGGGTCAATTACAGGTGAATAGATGGTTGGTGAAGAGGTATGTTTTAAGTAAGCTTTTGAAGGAGGGTGTGTAGTTTTGTAGTCTGAGGTCAGGGGGAAGGTTGTTCCATATTTTTGCTATTTCATGGGCAAATAGTGATTCCCCGGAGTAATTTTTGCATGTGATGGTGTCGATTAAGGCTTTGTTGGAGGACCAAAGTTGTCTATTTGAATTGTAGAAGTTCAGCATGCCAGTCAGGTCAGGGGTTTTCTCGGGATAGTACAGAATTAGATGAGCTATGCTGAGTTGATGGTACCATTATAGGTTCGGAAATTCAAGCAAGTGCAAGGCTTGTAGGGAAAGGCAGTGGTGAGATCGTGATTTGGCATTGGTAGCGAATCTAGCAATTTTGTTGTAACAGATGGAAAGTTTATTAAGGTCGGTTTTGTAAAGATTAGTTAGAACTGGGGATGCATAAAGTAAAGTAGATAGGAGGTGAGTCCTGGCTATTGCAATTCAAGATTTGGTGGTTAGATAACTTTTACAGCGAGATAGGGAACTTAGCTTTTTGTGGACTTTAGTGATGGTTGTTGATATGTGCTTTGTGAATTTGAGTTGCTGGTCAATGGTAACTCCTAGGAGTTTAGGCTCAGTGACATAGGGGATTTGGGTTTTGCTGGTGGAGAGTATAGAGAAGGTAAGGTTGCTCGTTTTAGTGGAGTGGAATAGCATTAGTTGTGTTTTCTTGGGATTTAGTATGAGTTGTGAATTGTTAAGCCAGTTCTCTATTTCAGAGAAGGCTTCTTGCGCTTTTTGTTGGAGAAGTTGGATGTTGGGTGCAGAGCATATGAGAGTTGTGTCGTCAGCATATTGGACTATGTCAGCTTTAGAGGTAGCTGAGTGGAGTTGGTTTGTGAAGATATTAAAAAGAAGGGGTCCTAGGATTGATCCTTGCGACATGCCTAAGGAGGTTGTAATAACAGCATTGAAGCTTTAAGATATTTTCTGGGTGATTCTCCACTGGCCCACTTTATAATAGAGTTGACAGATTTTTGTCTAAAAAATCATTTTTTTCTGTTTAATAATGAAATCTACCATCAGTTACAAGGTACTGCAATGGGGGCAGCTTTTTCCCCTATGTATGCTAATATTGTGATGGCAAAGTTTGAAATAGAATATGTGTGTGTGTGTGTGTGTGTGTGTGTGTGTGTGTGTGTGTGTGTGTGTGTGTGTGTGTGTGTGTGTGTGTATACATATATATATATATATATATATATATATATATATATATATATATATATGTACATATATATATATATATATATATATATATATATATATACACATCCATTCTATAAAAATCAGGTAGTCCACTATTTCAGGTTTATTGATGACCTGATATTTCTGTGTAGGGGAAATAAGGATGAGGCTCATTGTTTTATAGATAACCTACTTAATAGTGCATTTGGCTTTAAAGTTGATGGCATACAAATGGATGAAAAGGTTACATTTCTTGATATTGATATTAATGGCCTGGAAACTACAGTGCATAGAAAATTTGGCCAAAATAATGCCTTTTTATATGGCACAAGTTGCCATCCTATCCACTTAATATCGGTATTGCCATATAATTAATTTTTAAGACTCAATAAATTATGTAGCTCAGATGATATCTTTGAGGAAGAACTATTGAAAACAGAAAATATGTTTATAAGGAGGGGATATAATAGACTTACAGTGGAAGAATCTAAGAATAAGGTTAAAGAAAATAGATATGGAATAATGAAAAGACACAATAATGCCATAAAAGAAGGAGAAGCAAATAAAAAGAATGGGGTAAGAACAATGAGAGATTTAAATAAAAATAAAAAATAAGATAGAAAATTCTAAAGGGGGAGATAGAGAAGTTTATTTTGTCACAACTTTAATGTCTTGACTGAAGCTATAGTTAGGGAAGTTAAAAAGTACTGGAAAATGATAATTAATGATAAAGATCTGAAATATTTGATGAGTTGTTGTTTGTCTTTTCAGCTTTTCCCGGTTAGGGGTCGCCACAGCGGAACTCCGGTCCGCTAATGATTGGCAGTTGATTTTTTTTTCTGATGCCAAGTTGCCAGCCCGACACCCAACCTTCAGCGAAGGCACGCCCATTCACGCATGTCTTTCGGAGGCCACTCGACCTAACCAGATAAAAATTTCTTATAGAGGAGACATTAACTTGGGTTATATGGTGGTACATAATCGTTTTATACCACCTGTAATTTCTGTACACCCTAGGGTAAAGGATAAAAGAATAGGTACCATGGCTTGTAATAAGTGTTCAGTGTGTAGGCATGTTGTGACAGCCTTTCCAAACATTAATGGGGTAAGATTTGCCCCTGTAGACCTCTAGACATGTGGTACTGAAGAGGTAATTTATGCTCTCAGGTGTAGCTGTAACATATACTATAGAGGAAACAGGGAGAGCCTTTAAAATGCGTATGCAAGAACATATAAGGGATATAAAGAATTGTAAAATAGATAGTCCTTTTCGACAAAATTTTATCAGTGCACACAATGCCAAACCAGATTGTTTACAAGTATGTATCCTGTAAAAAGTAAAGGTTTCTTTAGGAGAGGTTTCATGTATTAAAGAAAAGCTGTTGAAAAAAGAAACTCTCTTCATTTTAAAATTCAACACTTTGGAACCTCGTGGGTTAAATAAGGAAATAAATTGGAAATATGTTATTTAGTATTTTAATTAATCATTTGATCGATTGATTGTTTGATTGAGCTGAATTTTATATATGTATATATGCTGTTGGAAATTTGTATGAATTTATACTCATTGAACACTTGGTGCCGAAGTGCTAAGTTGGAATGAAATTGCTGTGACTGCTGCTTTGAGAAATGTGTCAGTGTTTTTTCTACTGTGGTATTTATTATTTTTGATTTTACTTGTGGTATTTGGATATATGGCGACAGACCCTGACAACAGTATACCTAGAATATTAAGGGAAGATGCTGGAGAAGGTTCACAGTGCTCACAACGATCCATGGAGCACTATATTCTTCCCAGAAATGAAAAAAATACATCTGGTAAAATGGTTGAAATCACTTCTGCTGCTGGGATGTCTGATGCCTGTATGAAGGTCAGCGAGGACAACGCTTTAATAATCCATTCCAGGTGGTGAGCTCCAATGGAGGGTAATGCCTTTCCTGCTGAAATACGTGAACTGTGTGATAAATTGGAGGGCTTGCTCTGGAAAGAGACTAATACACATTTAAACATTTTGTGCCTGAAGAGGTATGTGGAATTAGATATAGCCCCAAGGGGATTAAGGGCATTTAAATCTCCCTCCACACGTTTTGAGCCAACCAGTAAAGATGATGCGCTGTTTAAACAAAGGTGGTTAGCAGCGGCACACCATTGTGCTTATGGAATGGGTGAAAATCTTAGTAGAAAGAGACTTGCTAAAACAACGAAAGCTAAAAGATGAAGCTAAATGTGTCAGTGCCGATCTACAAAAACAGCTCAGTGGTTCAAAAATGGATGAGCTACTGGGGGGTATAAATAAAAAAATGATAACCTTAGAAAATGAGCTTGTGGAAAGGAAAAGTAGCAAAATTACAAAGGACATTAGAGACTATAATAATGAAACAGAGCTGCGGTGGTGCAGCGGTAGCATTGTCACCTCACAGCAAGTGGTTCTCCCGTTCGATTCTCAGCTCGAGTGCCTTCTGTGTGGAGTCTGCATGTCCTCCCCGTGGTCGAGTGGCATTCGAAAAACATGTGTGAATGGGCGTGCCTTCGTTGAAGGTTGGGCGTCGAGCTGGCACCTCGGCACCGTAAAAAAAATCTACTGCCAATCATTAGCAGACCGGAGTTCCACTGTGACAACCCCTAAAAGACGAAAGAAGAAGAAAAAGTTTCTATGGAAACGCAAACGCAATAGACCAGTATGAACACAAGGTGGTGCTGTAAATCAGAGAAATATATTTGCCAAAGATTCTGTGTCCTTCGCCACCTCTGAGGAAACAGATGGCACTGTGGAAGGAGAATTTGATGCCGAAGAATATCCACCTTTACCAGCAGCTCAGAATTCTAGTGATTTCAACAACTGGTTTTGGAACGAACAGGGAAACCGATACCAGGGGAAGAAAAGAAATAGAAGTGACTGGGGAAAGGGCAGAAACAGCGGCCACAACAAATACTTTAACAAGCGGACTAAATGGAATTAATTGCAATGATACCTCAATTCAGAAATTGGTGCTTAATTTGTCAGGTATGGATGTGCCATAAATGGCAACTTCTGTTTTAAATTTGGGGTTAAAATTTATACCTATGGCTTTACCTAGGTTACATGTAGTAAAAAGTGAGTTATTTCAGCTTAGTAGGAAGCTGCATTTAATTGATTATTTTAATAGGCAGAATGGTAATCAAATAGTAAGTGTTAATCAATTAGAAGACACTGATAACAGTTTTAGTGAAAGTCTTAATGAATCTTTTTACTCGTGTATTTCTGATGAACTTGATTTGTTTGTAGATGAAATGAATGCTTATAGCAATATAAATACCGAAGCTATAAAGGTTAAATCAAAGTTTATTCCACCCTTTGTAAATGTCAATAAACAAAGTTGTATTATGACATTAAATTTTGTTGTTGAAAAATTATGTGTAGATTTTGAAAATTTAAAAGAAGTGTGTCTTATAACCTGACAAAATATGAATGGATGGCATTTAAAGCATTGTGTGCTGATTGAAAGTTAGTAGTTAAAAGATCTGATAAAGGAAATCAGGTAGTAGTATTAAACCATGTGCAATATGTTGAAATGTGCTGTGCTCATTTGAGGGATGAAAAAGTGCATGAAAAATGTAGTGTAAAACAGTATGAAAAAGCTATAAGAGAATATGAAGCTTTGATTCAGAAAGGCTTATGCCAAGGATATTTTGCTAAAAGTGATGTAAAAAAAATTAGTATAGAAAACACCTGTATTGCTGAGTTTTATTGTCTACCTAAGACACATAAATGGCTAACAAATTTGAGTGACAGACTTATAGTGTCTGCTGACAAATATTTCTTAAAGAACATATGCATTTTGTTACATGAGT
Source organism: Protopterus annectens (assembly GCF_019279795.1). NCBI lineage: Eukaryota > Metazoa > Chordata > Ceratodontiformes > Protopteridae > Protopterus > Protopterus annectens. The sequence goes on from NC_056749.1 coordinate 584,077,009, forward strand.
ACTTGAAAACCTATGTTTTTGCTTTACCTTCCTTCATCAAGGACAGACAAGATTTTTTTATGTAAAATCAGAAAAGAAGTTTGGAATGAGAATATGTATTGGCTTTGCCTAGATGTCAAGAGCCTATATACCAACATAAGGCATAATAATGGCATTGAAGTTTAAGATATTATCATGGTGATTCTCCACTGACCCACTTTATAATAGAGTTGACAGATTTTTGTCTAAAAAATAAATGTGAAGTTGTTCAGTCTTGCCGTTCATTCATCACTGATGGGTTTGGAGCCAATCCTCAGCTCCGACACGACTGACTAGCAAGCTCAAAGTTCTCCAGTAGCTCGAGACCCCACCCCTTATCCCACAATGCACTGCTGGAATTACCTCAGATCTAGTTTGCCGCGGCACGGATCTCTTGGTTTCCAGCTTGGCTCGAGAATTTATTGGGGGTTTTTCAACTTTCAGCAAGTTATATTTTTTTCATTTTTATATATCCTTGTTCTATTCTTAATAGCAGATATACTAGCTAGTAGATAGTAGTTTTTCTGTGTTTATACCCCTTCCTCCAGTATTATCTATCTTGCCTTCCGTCTTTTGGCCTTAGGATCCCTTCTTTAGTGATTAGTCAGTGATCCCTTTTGGGATTATTGTTTTTGGATCTCTTATTACTATTTGTAATTATTTAGTTTTCAGTGCCCCTTTTGGGCTGTGTGTGTGTTTGTGTGAGTTACCTAGTTCAAAACAGCTCGTAGTTAAACAGTGTGCTTGAGTTGTGTAATGTCTGAAGAAAAAGACAAACATCTAAAGTCTGGGTTTAGAAAATGTCAGTCACAGATGCCCATGTGCAGTGTGTTTACTGCTTGGGTGAGGTACATCTGCAAGAGTCTTGCAGCATATGTCATTCCTTTTCCACAAGAGTGTTAGCTGAAAGGAAGAAGAAATTGATTGATAGGGGTATCATTAAACACCCCTTTTCTGAGGCATTGTCTGACCAGGATGGAGCCAGTAAATCATCTAAATCTTCTAAGTCTTCCACTGATTCTAGATCCAAAAAAGGAAAGAGGTCAGAGAGTGTGGTGACTTCGACTCCACTGTCTTCGGAGCCAAATGTCTGCTCTTTTCGGAACCGGGACACGGCTTTGGAACCGGTTGCCGAAAAACCTCCATCCATGTTGCTCCACTCGGCTCCATCTGTCCACTCTTCCAGGTCCTCTGTCAGCCTATCTGATCTGGATATGGACCATCTGGTTCAGAAACTCTTAAAGGCACCAGGCCTAGTTAAATTGCTGTCAGCTCAGACACAACTGTCGGAGCCGAAGACCACTACCTTTGAATTATCTGCTCCTCCTTCGAAGCATACCGGACCTTTGGAGCCGGAGGAGGCCGACCTGATGATTGTGGATCCCTTGGAGCCGACACCTGCACCAGTGTCGGCTCCATCTGCTTGGACGTTCTTCGCACCAACAGGGGACTCTAGGAGCCGACACTCTCCAGTCGGGTCAGGGGAGGATAGCCGCACCGACTTGTCAGTGCCAACTCTTCCTCTCGGGGCCTCGGCTCGGGTGAGCTCAGCTCCTACCTTGGGCTCTGAGCCCATGGCTTCGGTGCGGGAGGAGATTGCGGTTCCATCGGAGCCGAGGTGCATTCGATGCCATGAGGCGAGTGTTGTCTCCCAAAGACTTCCTCATCTCAAGGTCTGGCCTCTTCTTCCCCTAAAGTGCCTGTGTCTGTTTCTGTTTCCTCCGGTAATCTCAAGCGTAGAGACCCAGAGCCTCAGGTCGCCCCACAGGGCACTCCCTGCTCTTCTGAGACCTCTCCAGAAGTTCCCCCTGAAGAGGTTCCCAGGAAGAGATTATGCAAAAGGAGGCATTTGGACTCCCCCAGGAGTCTATCATATCGGACACTGACCTGGATGAATCAGAAGGGTCCCCCAGATCCGCCTCTAAGGACATCTCCTTTGCAGAGATTCTTGAAATTCTTAGGCAGAGGGGTGATTGGCAGTCCAAGAGCCCTACTGAGGATGAGTTGGTTCTCCTGAAGGCATATGGGTCTCAGCCTTCCACCTCTTGGGTATCTCCGCCCGACAATGAGCTTATGGATCTGGTCTCTCGTAGGGCGTGGGAGTCTCCAGAATCTATGGAACCTGTTTCTAAGAGGCCTAATAAGTTTATTTCAGCCCCTGTGGATAAGTCCTTTTTGACCAAGGAAATCCCTGTTGATGTCATGGTGGTGGTGGCAGCCACCAAAAAGGAAATGTCTGAGACTTCCTCATCTATCCATCCTCCTAACAGAGAATCTAGGATCATGGATAGATATGGGAAATGCATGTTCAGTTCAGCGACTTTCTCACTCAGATCACTGAATTACTTGACACATTTTACCAGACTAAAGAGAGATCTCCTTAAGGAGATGGGAGATACTCTTCAGGGTGCTGTAGCTTTGAGTGTATCCGATAAGATTGTCACCCAGCTCTCTATCCTCAATTCGATAGTCAACTCGTCCATGCATCTCGTATCATACGCAGCTGATGCTTCGAGTAGAGCCGCAGGTACAGGAATCGCTCTCCGTAGGCATGCCTGGATGCGACTCTGTTCCTTCGCGGAACCCTTCAAGTCTTCTTTTACTAATACCCCATTTGAAGGCTCATCTTTATTTGGGCCAAAGGTGAAGTAGACTTTGACCAGGTGTGAGCAAGAAGGAAAGACTCTGCCATCGGAGTCCATTTTTCCACCTTCACTCGACCCTTTCCCAATGGTCAGAGGAGAGGAAAGATGTGGTTCTGAATAGCCCAAGGGCCTTTCAAGACAAACGTGGAGAGCCCCCCTCCATAGGCAGAGGAGGGGGTTTCAATGGAAGACGCCGCCCTCACGGCAGAGGGGGCCGCAACACCAGGGTGACAGAGATCACTTGTCTGGATAATCCTACCAGCGCTCCTGAAGGGAGGCCTGGCTGTCCTGCTCTGGAGGCAGTCAGGGGTCGCTTATCATTGTACCCCAAAGCCTGGCTAAATATAACAAACGACAGCTGGGTACAAAGTATCATTCCCAGAGGGTATGTCATACCATTCTCCACCCAGCCTCTTCCCATCAAAAAAATCCCAGACGTTTCACCCAGTCACATGGGGCAAGCAGCAATAGAGGTATGCCAATTGCTAGAAAAAAGAGTCATCCAGCCAGTCCCAGCAGACCAGACAGGATTCGGAACTTACTCAAGGTTCTTTTTGGTTCCAAAGAAAACAGGGGACTGGAGACCCATTTTGGATCTCAGCAGACTCAACCAATTTGTGAGAAAAGAGAAGTTCCTTATGGTCATGCTACAGTCCATACTCCCGTTCTTGGTGAAGGACAATTGGATGTGCTCGCTCGATCTCAAGGATGCGTACTACCACATAAAGATGGCCAGACCATTCAGATATCACCTGCGTTTCCGGCTGGGAGCCAATCATTATCAATTCCGAGCTCTGCCCTTTGGTCTCACTACAGCCCCCAGAGTGTTCACCAAGTGCATGGCAGTAGTCACGGCTCACCTGAGGCGTCTAGGATTCCAGATATTTCCGTATCTAGACGATTGGCTCCTTACCTCCACCACCAGGCATCAACTTCTTCAAGTGAGAGAGGCTACTCTGACACTCTGTGATCAGCTAGGCATTACAGTCAACTTCAAAAAGTCTGCCTTGTTGCCATCGCAGCATATCATTTTTATAGGGACAGAACTAGACACGTCAACCACCACTCTCCACCTTCCGCCAGAAAGAATCTCTATTCTTCGCCAACATATCATGTCCCTAATATCAAAGAACAGAGCACCAGCAGCAGAGGTACTGAAAGTTCTAGGATTGATGGCGGCAGCTATTCTAGCAATCCTTTTAGCAAGGATGCATGTGAGAATCCTTCAATGGCTTCTATTCACGCAATGGTCTTACCAAGAACTTCCAATGAGTCACATGATCCTGATAACAAATTCCTGCAAGAAGGATCTTCAGTGGTGGTTGACGTCTCTTCATGTCACAATAAGACGTCCTTTCATGCTTCCCCCTCCAGTTGCAACTGTGACCATGGATGCTTCCCTGATAGGGGGGTGGGGGGGGGCTTTTTCATGGAAAGAGTGCCCAAGGCACATGGACAGATCAAGAATCTCATCTGCATATCACTGTCCTGGAGATGAGAGCAGTACTTCTAGCGTTGCAATACTTTCAGAACTCTCTTCCTTCAGGGACAATTGCAATACAGATGGACATGTCAGTGGTCTGGTATCTGAACAAACAAGGTGGGACCAAGTCTTATCCCCTTTGCCAAGAAGCCCTCAGAGTATGGCAGTGGTCACTGTCATCCCAGCGCTTTCTGTTGACAACGCACATCCCGGGCAAATTCAACGCCATAGTGGACAGACTGAGCAGAGCAATCTTATTGCCCCACGAATGGTCCCTCAAACAAGAGATTGCGGACAGGATCTTCCGCAAATGGGGCCAGCCTTCCTGCAACCTGTTCACCAGTCACATCAGCAACAAATACAGAAGCTATTTTGCCCTGATTCCCATGCCAGGTCACTCCCAGAGGGATGCTCTTGTCCACGATTGGCCCCCGGGTCTCCTCTGTGCATTTCCACCATTTCCCCTTATACCCAAATTCTTACAGAAAACAAAGTTACTGGGACGGTTAGTCATCCTTATAGCCCCTCACTGGCCTCGGCAGATTTGGTTCCAGTGTCTTTACCATCATATTCTGGAAGATCCATGGATCCTGGACCCAGTTCCGGACTTGTTGACACATTTGTCAGGGGATCTTCACCCATCATTGCAGACACTGAAGCTAACCGCTTGACTGCTCCAATTCCCTGCATAGCCAGGCTGTATAATCTTTCCCATGACACTAGTCAGATTTTGTTGGCTTCCCATAAACCTTCCACCAGAAAATTGTATCATAGTAAGTGGAAGAGATTTTCCATTTGGGCTTCTTCCCACAACATTGACCCTTATCAAGTGCCATTGTCCTCTATCTTACAGTTCTTGACAGACCTCTTCAACAAAGGAGCAGCAACGGCTACGGTGCTAGTACAATTAGCTGCTATATCTAATTTCCATCTAGGAATTGATGGTTTGAATATTATGGCTCACTATTTGTCTAAGGCTTTTCTAAAAGGTTCCTTTCACATAAGGCCTCCAGTGAAGACACCTTATTCCCCCTGGAATTTGCATTTTATGTTATCTTGTACCATTCTTCCTCCTTTTGAGCCTGCATCATCTTGTGAACTAAAATTCTTGTCGTGGGAAACTATCTTCTTAGTAGCCATCACTTCAGCCCATAGAGTGTCAGATCTCGAAGCCCTTTCCATCAAGCCACCTTACGTGGTCTTCCATACTGACAGAGTATCTCTCAGGACAAATCCATCCCTTTTGCCCAAAGTATGTTCTGAGGTTAACATTAATCAAGTCATTGAGTTCCCCATTTTCTTCCCTAATCATACCAACAAATTGGGATAATATGTTGCATAAACTCGATGTTCGTAAACAACTTAGATTTTATTTGGACAGAACAAAAGACATTAGGGAATCAGATCAGCTCTTTGTGTCTTTTTCTGAGACCAGGAAAGGTAAACCAGTTGCTAAAGCAACCCTGTCTAAGTGGCTGTCGGATTGTATCACCTATACATATGCTTGTCATAATATGCTCTTGTCTAGTAAGGTAAAGGCTCATTCAACCAGAGCAGTTTCTACCTCGTCAGCCTTTCAAGCCTTTGGATAACATCTGTGCAGCAGCCACATGGTCTAAACCTCACACTTTTATAACTCATTACAAGGTGGATAAGGCCTCCAGGGACAGGGCTTCATTTGGTTCTACGGTTCTGAAGAGTGTACTTCCGTGCACCACTCAAAATCAGGGTGCTAGGGACGCTACCCATCAGTGATGAATGAACGGCGAGATTGAACAACTTCACATAAAGAAGTTATGTACTCAGCATAACGTTCCATGTGAGTTGTTCCATCTCGCCTTCATTCTTACGTCCCTCCCTCCTTCCCCCTCCTGGCTAACAGTTGACCTGGAGGCTGTCTTCATCCTGGTTTTTCAATGTGTATTCATTCCTAGGCAGAATAATTATTGTACTATTATATGGTACACAGCAAACAAGATCTGAGGTAATTCCAGCAGTGCATTGTGGGATAAGGGGTGGGGTGTCGAGCTACTGGAGAACTTTGAGCTTGCTAGTCGGCCGTGTCGGAGCCGAGGATCGGCTCCGAACCCATCAGTGATGAATGAAGGCGAGATGGAACAACTCACATGGAACGTTATGGTGAGTACATAACTTTTTTTTCTGTTTAATAACGAAATCTACCATCAGTTACAAGGTACTGCAATGGGGGCAGCTTTTGCCCCTATGTATGCTAATATTGTGATGGCAAGGTTTGAAATAGAATGTATAAATATATATATATACATATATACATCCATTTTATAAAAATCAGGTAGTCCACTATTTCAGGTTATTGATGACCTGATATTTCTATATAGGGGAAATAAGGATGAGGCTCATTGTTTTATAGAGGACCTACATAATAATGCGTTTGGCTTTAAATTTGATGGCATACAAATGGATAAAAGGTTACATTTCTTGATATTGATATTAATGGCCTGGAAACTACAGTGCATAGAAAATTTGGCCAAAATAATGCCTTTTTATATGGCACAAGTTGCCATCCTAGCCACTTAATATCAGTATTGCCATATAATTAATTTTTAAGACTCAATAAATTATGTAGCTCAGATGATATCTTTGAGGAAGAACTATTGAAAACAGAAAATATGTTTATAAGGAGGGGATATGATAGACTTACAGTGGAAGAATCTAAGAATAAGGTTAAAGAAAATAGATATGGAATAATGAAAAGACACAATAATGCCATAAAAGAAGGAGAAGCAAATAAAAAGAATGGGGTAAGAACAATGAGAGATATAAATAAAAATAAGATAAAAAAATAAGATAGAACATTCTTAAGGGAGAGATAGAGAAGTTTATTTTGTCACAACATTTAATGTCTTGACTGAAGCAATAGTTAGGGAAGTTAAAAAGTACTGGGAAATGATAATTAATGATAACTATCTGAAATATTTGATAAGTAACCAGATAAAAATTTCTTATGGAGGAAACAGAAATTTGGCTGATATGGTGGTACATAATTGTTTTATACCACCTGTAATTTCTATATACCCTTGGGTAAAGGATAAAAGAATAGGTACCATGGCTTGTAATAAATGTTCAGTGTGTAGGCATGTTGTGACAGCCTTTCCAAAAGTAATGGGTAAGATTTACCCCTATAGACCTCTATACATGTGACACTGGAGAGGTAATTTATGCTCTCAGGTGTAGCTGTAACTTATATTATATAGGGGAAATAGGGAGAGCCTTTAAAATGCATATACAAGAACATATAAGGGATATAAAGAATTGTAAAATAGATAGTCCTTTGGGGCAACATTTTATTAGTGCACACAATGCCAAACCAGATTGTTTACAAGTATGTATCCTGGAAAAAGTAAAGGTTTCTTTAGGAGAGGTTTCATGTATTAAAAAGAAGCTGTTGAAAAAAATAAACTCTTCATTTTAAAATACAACACTTTGGAAACTCATGGGTTAAATAAGAAAGTAAATTGGAAATATGTGATTTAGTAGTTTAATTAATAATTTAATTGATTGTTTGATTGAACTGAATTTTATATGTGTATATATACTGTTGGAAATTTGTATGAATTTATACTCATTGAAGGCTTGGTGTCAAAGCACTAAGTTGGAATTACATTGCTGTGACTGCTGCTTTGAGTCCTGTGTCAGTGTTTTTTGTACTGTGGTATTTGTTATTTTTGATTTTACTTGTGGTATTAAGCATATGAATCATATTGATATTCACAAATGACATATGATTATTTACAAAATTCCTGATAGCTGTGCTGGCAGTATCTCCTTCTGTCACATTTCTATATTCTTCTTATTCTTTCTGCTTTTCCCAGTTAGGGGTCGCCACAGCGGATCACCTGTCTGCTCATGATTGGCAGTGAAGTTTTATGGTGTTGAGTTGCCAGCCCAATGCTCACCCTTGCATGAAGGCACACACACGCACGCAGTCATGCCTAGGGCCAATTTAGAGTATCCAGTCCACCTGCAGCATGTCTTTGGGATGTTGGAGGAAACCGGAGCACCCAGAGGAAACCCACATGACCACAGTGAGGACATGCCGACTCTGCACAGAAGGCACCCCAGCTGAGGATCGAACAGGAGAACCTCTTGTTGTGAGGTGGCAACACTAACCGCTGCACCACCGCAGATGCCCTTGTCACATTTCTATATAAATCATATCAATATTCACAAATGACATATAATTATTTACACAATTCCAGCTAGCTGGGCTGGCACTATTTCCCTTCATCATATTTATCAAGTATTTAAACATGCCTTAACGAGTGTGTATGATTGTGCAGATATTGTGTCTAGTGCCTTTGCCTCTGCTACTGTTTTGAGAAGGTTTGCCTAGGTACATAATTAAAAGATGTTCATTTTTCAGACTGCCTAAGTAGCATTTTGAGTTATCTGCCAAAGTAATGCAATTTTCAAAATCTCAGACTCCCCTCCCTTTCTCTCTTGCTGTGACAGTTAATTTGCCGAGCATATCCTGAGAAGAAAGCCTTCAGCATTCAAAGGAAATGAGTCTTCAGTATTTTTCTGCCATCCAAAGAAGAAAGTCTTCTGACTCTTCAATGGATCCAGTGCTGGATTTTTCTGGGTTACTGCTCAGATAAGCCCATTTGGAGACTCCATTCCTCTCATTTTAGTATTATATTTATTATGCTCTTTCTATTTCTCTTTTTAAATATTTATTTTAATATTTTATTTCTGTAAGTGTTTACTGTAATTCCTTTGTGAATGTTTGCATGTAGTAGTGTTTATTTAGCTTCTATCTTTGACAAATGCTTGTTTTTACTCTGTTTGAGGAAACTTTCAGTATTTTTCTCAGACGTGCAATGTGTATGTGTGTTTCCATGAATTGTTCTTGTCTTTATTGTTGGTTATTCTTTATTTTCATCTTTTGACAAGAAAATTTTGGAAAGCTGGGGATCTGAAGTTGTTTTCATTTGGTCTTCAACCTGTGAGTTCAGATCCAATCTCAGATCCAACTCAGCTGAATACCAAAAAATCTGAGTTCCTCCCTTACCCATAATGCCTTGCTCCCCTTCATCCCTCAGATCTTGTGTGCCGCATTTTTTGAACAGCGCGGGGATAGTGATTTTCTGAGATCCTTTTAGTTTTTGTAAGTACTTTTCAAAAGTTTTTTCATTAAAATCTCTTTGTTTCTCTGTTAGTCATCACCACTGTCCTATATCTATAATCCCATGGATCTGTTTCCCTTTAAGGTTCTTTCTATCTCTCTCATTTTATTTTCCTTTTCTCCTTTCTATAAAAAAAGCACAATATCTAAATCTTTCTTTCTAGTTGTTAACTGTAGTTAAAGCCCTTTCTGTGTTTTAGGTATTTAATATTTTTTTGTTAGGTTTTCCTTGTTGGCTGTTACTATGTCTGATAAGCCAGTGTGTTTAAAAAGTGCGCTACATGTGGGCATACAATTCCTCTATCCAATGCCCACATGGAACGTGCTGTTTGCTTGGGGGCCTCTCACCTGGAATCTTATTGTTCGATATGTGCAGGCTTCAGTCAGCTCATGCTGATTGACAGGAGAAACAAACTGATCCTGAGGGGTCTTCTGGCTTCTTCCTCCTCTTCTGGTTCTCAGTCCACTTCAGAGGCTCAAACCCCCACCAAGAGGCACAAAGTCAAGAAAAGGTCACTGGACAAAAGTTCTTCCTTGCATAGGGTGCCCTCTCAAAAGTCCACCAAACCTTCGGATCCTAAGTCCTAGGATCCAAGTGTTGGTGAGGTATCAGTCTGGATCTGATTCCCTAGGATTTCTCCCCAGTCAGTTACCTCCAGGCCCAAGTCACTACTACTTTATTCCCCAAGACCAGCCTTCAGGCCTTCTTTGGTTGCTTTGTCCACCAGGTCTTCCCAGAGCCTTTCTGAAGCTGAGGCCGACAGAATGTTGATGAAGTTCCTCAAGGCACAAATTCATCTGGGGGTGTTGCCAACTCTGTCCCCTGCTGGATCTGGTAGCCTCCAGCCTTCTTTTGTCGTCATCTATCCTTCTTTGTTTCATCCCCTGGCTTTGGAGTTGTCGGATCTGAGGATCCTCAGAGCTGACACATCGGAGCCAATACATACTGTTACCTTGACTCCAGTGGTTGTCCTGAGTACTTTGGCCCCAGCAGTTTCAGATCAGGGTGAGTCTTGGAACTGTAGTGAGGTCATTGGGTCCAAGGGTTTGTCAGCTGCAAAGTTTACAGAGCTGTCTCTTCCCTTTGGAGCCTTGGTGCTTGATAGTTCGGCTCCAACTCTCCTCTGGGATCCGGGAGTGGTGGGAACTCATAGGGTTTCTTCACCAACAGCTTTGGCTCCAGAGGGGGGTTCCTTTGGGTTCCCGTTAACCCTTGGCTTTCGAGGTAGTGGAGAAGGTTCTCTCTGTCCCTAGGAGAGGCTCTGCTCTCCCTTTCTCAGAGCCCAGACCCTGCACAGAAGAATTTGTGCAAAAGGCATCTCTTTTGTCATCTCCTGGACAGCCTGCCCAAAAGCTTCCAGACATCTTCCCAGATGGAATACCTTGAGTCTTCGATACCTCCATGAACATCCTGTTGAGGAGGTCCCTCATAAGCATACGTGCAAAAGGAGACAAATAGATTCCTTTCTGGAATCCCTCACTGAGGACACCGATTTGAGAAAGGGGAAGGGTCCCCAAGATCCCCACCTGAAGATGTCTCATTTGAATACATCATGAAAATCCTGTGCCAGAAAGGTGGGTGGTCTGCCCAAAATCCAAACCCAGATGAGTCAGTGTTCCTGGAAGCCTTTGGGTCTGGCTCATCTACATCTAGGGTGTCCCACCCACCATGGACCCTCTTATTGATCTCATCTCCTGCAGGGCGTGGAAGGAGCCAGACACAGTTGAACCCATCCCCAAATGCCCAGAAAAGAGCCTTAGTGCACCTTCAGATAGGCCATGTTGGACTAAGGCATCCTTGTCGATGCCATGATGGTTGCAGCAGCCACCAAGAAGGAGCTGGCTTAAGAAAGATCCTCTGTTCACCCTCCAAACAGGGAGTCTCAGGTGGTGGACAGATTTGGGAAGCGGGGATATGCTTCAGCTGCCTTCGCTTTGTGGCCACTGAACTATTTGGCGTATGTGATCAGACTTCAGAGAGACCTGGGTAAGGAGCTATATAGTTCTGACCCAGGGTCGATGTCTGCAGAGGAACAGAAATCCTTTTCCTACAGAATGGCTACCCTCCTTTCTATAGCGAATACGTCCATGAGGCTGATCTCGCATGCAGCAGAGAGTGCCTCATGGGTGGCCAGTTCAGGTATTGTCATTAGGCGCCATGCTTAGATGTGGTTCTGTGATTTCATTGAACCCTTTAAGGCATCTTTTACTAATGCTCCCTTTGACGGATTATCTCTGTTTGGTCCCACTGTTAGAGATGCACTCTCCCAGAGTAAGAAGGATGGGTAGATCTTGTCTGCCATTGGAATCCATTTTGCCACCCCCTCAACAGTCCTTTTCCAGGAACCAACATGGCAGAAAGAAGTTGTGGTTAAGAAGATGTCAAGGTTCTTTCCAGGAATCACCAGGAACATTTTCCTCCAGAGGTAGAGGTTGAAATGGTGCTAATGGCAGATGCTGCCCTTGTTGCAGATGGGGTCCCATGAACCAGGGTTCTTGAGATACCTTCTTGGACAGGCCCAATCAGCAATCCTGAAAGATTGCCCGACTGCTCGAATCTGGAGGCAGTTGTGGGATGTCTTTGTCTACACCAACAGCCTGGGACACCATCACAAATGACCATTGGTTGTTGAATATAATATCCAGAGGCTGTGTCATTCTCTTTTTCCAAAATCCCTCTCCAACCAAGTCCCTCCCTGATGTCCAACCCAGTCAGAGGGAGGATGCAGCTTTAGAATTTCAAAGTTGCTCACAATAAGAGTCATCCAGACTGTTCCACAAGACCAGTTTGGATCCGGCATCTATTCCAGATTCTTTTTAGTGCCCAAGAAAACAGGGGACCTCAGACCTATTCTGGATCAGACAAACATGAACAAACCCTTTGCAGATTCAAAGTTCTGAATGGCCACAATTTAGTCCATTATACCCTTCCTGCAGAAGGACAGCTGGATGTGCTCGGTAGACCTTCAGGACGTGTACTATCACATCAGAATGAACAGGCACTCCAGAAGGTTTCTCCACTTCCAGCTGGGAGCCAGTCACTACCTGTTCACAGTACTCCCCTTTGATATCAACACAACCCCCCGCCCCAGGTGTTCATTAAATGTATGGCAGTAGTGGCAGTTCACCTGAGACTACAAAGATTCCATGTGTTTCCCTATCTGGACATTTGGCTCCTCACGGCTCCCACCAGTCAGTGACTCCTCCAAGCCAGGGATTACCTACTTCAGCTGGCCTCAACCTTGGGCATCTCCATCAGCCTAAAGAAATCTCATCTGCACCCAGTACAGGTGATAGACTTCATCAGATCCCGGCTGGACACAACACATTGCTTAGCTCTTCTTTCCCCAGACAGGATCTCCACCCTCAGACTCCATGTCAGACAGATTCTAGACATTCCTTTGCCTCCAGTGTGTCTTGTTTTAAGAGCATTGGGCTCCATGGCTGCCACCATAGGGTCTATATTAGAAGCACGAAAATGCTTCTGAGCGAATACGGAAACAGTGACACATATTCATCGAATCACATTTAAGCGATTCGATGAATACCTACTCAGTCAGGTTTGGTGGTACACTTCCTTCAAAAAGGCTGATCACCATAAAGACAGAGGAACGTCATCAGAGGCAGTAGTGCTTAAAAGAGGAACAAGGCAAGGAGCTCTGCTCCTGTTCAAATTGTCTGTATCCCTTGGTGAAGTATATAAGAACTTTTCAAGTCAAGAGGTTCAAATGGTATGGTCAGCAAGAAGTGTTGGCACTATTTGTGGACAGTATCCTTATATACTTTAACAGAACCAAATCATGGTATTCCTAGACTGTTAAATATTTTAAGTGAATTTCACTCATTTTTCAAGGTATAAAATTAAGGAAAACAAAAGCCATTCGATGAATATGTCATAGGGCAAGGAAATAGTTGGTCAACTTCATGGAGTTGCCCTTTTCTTCCCTATCTCGGAGTTGATATATTTCATTAGGGGGGAGTGGGGGGCAGAGCCCCCCACCTGTTTATGGTGTTAAATTATTTTATTTTAGAGAATGGCCGCATATGTTTTTCCCCTAGGGAAAAATTTGATTACGTGGCCATTCGCTATTTTCAGGTTTCGTGCATTATGTGTCAACTTTTGTGTAGTCACACATATGCACTTTCGGTCTTATAATATAGACCTGCCACCATAACTTTTGTTCCTATAGCTCGTCTCCACATGAGAGTTCTTCAATGGACTCTAACAGTTCAATGATCCCTCCTTTCTTATCCTGTAAACTATCCAGACTGTCTTGAGTATGCAAGGAATCTCTTCTCTAATGGCTTCACTCGCAGGTTGTAAAGCAAGATCATCCCTTTATCCTTCCTCTCTCAAAGGCCACGGTGACTATGGATGCCTCCTAGCTCAGGTGTGGGGTGGTATTTTCTGGATCAGACAGTCCAAGGCACCTGGTCCCCTTTAGAGACCAATTTGCATATAAATGTCCTGGAGATGAGAGCGGTGCTCCTAGCGTTGCAAGGCCTTCATACTTCTATTCCTTCAGGGACCATTGCGATTCAGACAGACAACATGTCCTTTGTTTGGTACATTAACAAGTAGGGAGGAACCAAGTCTTATCCCTTGTGTTGAGAGACCTTGAGGTTGTGGCAATGGGCGATCTACAACTTTTTTGTAGTGGCAACACACACTCTGGAGAAGTCAAACATTCTTGCAGACAAGCTCAGCAGGACCATTCTGATGCCTCACGAATGGTCTTTGACTCCTTCAGTAGCAGACATGATATTCCGGAAATGGGGTCAGCCTTACTGTGATCCCTTTGTGTCTCCTTCCAACACCAAATGCAGTGAGTTTTTTGCCATGATCCCTCCTCATGGGCTGTCACTGAGAGATACTGTAGTCCATGTTTGCCCCCCACCCCAGTCTGCTTTATGTTTACCCCCCTTTCCCTCTTATACACAAGTTTTTTCAGAAAGCTCAGAGGTTGAAAAGCAAAGTTATCCTCATGCCTCCCTTTTGGTCTTGACAAGTGTGGTTTCCCTTCCTTTAGTCTCACCTAGTGCATCCACCATGAACTCTAGTTCCCATTCCGGACCTTCTCTCCCATCCTTTGGGACATCCTCACCCAGATCTACTCAACCTAAAGTTGACAGCTTGATTGCACCAATTCCATCAATGGCTTCATATCCCAGGCTTTCTTCCCCAGTTAGGGATATTTTTATAGCAGCACACAAACCTTCCACCAGGAAAGCATACAAAGGTAAGTAGAAGAGATTTTCTGTTTGGGGCCACATAAACCAACTGGATCCTTTTCTGGCTCCCGTTTCTGCTGTGTTCTATCTCTTAATGTCCATTTTTCATAACAGAGCTAGCTTTTCCACTGCCATGGTGCAACTGGCAGCTATCTTGAACTTTCATGTTGGGGAAAATTCATTACCTTTGGCCTCTTCCAAACAGTGCAAGACTTTCCTCAAAGCCACCTTTCTTCTTTGTCCTCCTGTTAAGGATTCCACTCTTCCTTGGGACCTTACCATGGGCTTACAAGCTTTGGTTGCTCCTCATTTCACACCAGCAGCAAAGGTTAATTTGAATTTTTTGTCTTGGAAGACTGCTTTCTTAGTAGCTATCAGTTCATCTAAAAGAGTGTCTGAACTTCAAGCATTATCTATCAAACCACCCTATTTGGTCTTTCACAAAGTTAGAGTTATGTTGCACACCAATCCTTCCTTCCTGCCCAGGGTTGCATCTGAAGCTAATATTCATCAGGTAGTCAGTCTTTCAGTGCTTTTCCCTAATTTCCAAAACAGAGAATACAAACTCCATATGCTGGATGTACATAGACAATTAAGTTTCTGTTTGGATAGGACTAAACACTTCAGAAATTCTGACAAGCTTTTTGTTTCATACTCCAAGACTAAATTTGGGAAACCAATTACCACAGTTTCTCTGACAAATTGGATTACAAGCTGTATTTCTCTGGTTTACTCAAACAAAGGGATTCCCTTACTGCTGTCCATTAAAGCTCATTCCACTAGGTCAGTATCCACCTCTGCTGCCTTCTGGTCTAGAGTGCCCATTGATGATATTTGTTCTGCAGCTCCTTGGTCAAACTCACATACCTTTATATCTCACTATAAATTGGACATTATTTCTAGGAACAGGGCCTCCTTTGGTTCTGCTGTGCTCCAGAATATTCTTCCTTAAGGGCCTGTCCTCACTTCAGTTCCTCAAACAGTTCTTTGTTCATTTTTGTGAAGTTGATTGTTTTTTCATCAACAACACTATCCTAGATAACCCAGGCTGGACAACTGGACACTCCCTGACCAGTAGCTTATTAGCCCAAGGCTGCTGGACATACACTAGCCCATAGGTGTGCATAGACCCCTCTCTTGGGTCCTAATTCCTTGTGTAAAGGTAAGGTCCTCGACCTACTCAACACTGGCAAATATGTTAGTCAATATGACCAAATCAGCTAGCGACAACCTTTACTCCAGTGAGTGGCTAGTAGCCCTGACAAAGTGCACAGTCTGTGATCTGTGAATTCCTATCTAAACAATACTGTGCCTCCAGGTGATACCTAACTCTTTTTTTTAAACACACCTTTATAGAATTATCTTTTGTGACATAGGCAAATATACATTGATACAAAAGTAATCAAACTGTATTAATAAATTAACATTTACAAACATTGTGCTTCACATATATTACTATATATCATATAACCTAAGCAGCATTACATACATTATTCAATTCCTGCCCATTTTTTAAAACGGAACAGTTTTAATAAATCATCACTTACTGCATACGCAATCATACGTTTATATAAATGAAAACAAACCACACCGCCACAATCTGTTGCAAGCATTTTACATCACAAACCATACTGACACACTCCCAGTTTGCAAACATTATACATCACTTATAATCTACCCAATCATTTTCAGTCAAACATTACTTAGCTCATTTAAGTCTTGCCTTCTTTTAAACCTCAGTCCTCCCCTGTATGTATTCTTCCCACAGTTCCCATTTTTTTCCTATGTAGTTTGCTCCTACTCTTTTCTAAAGATCTCAGTTCCAGTTGTTTTATCTCTGTTACTATATTCACTACTTCTAGTATAGTTGGTTTAGATTTTAGTTTCCATTTTCTAGTAATTGCTTTTTTGGCAGCCACCATAATTAGACACATCAAGGCCTTATCATGTCTAGGCAATTCCGATTCTGTATCATAGTTCAGAAAAATTATCTCCGTCATCATCATTACACCAATCAGCTCACTCAGCATCTCTGACAGTGCATCCCACAGGGAATCCTTAAAGTCCACTAACCCACCTCACTCCTGAAAAATGTGTTCTCGAGTACTTCTTTCTTCCCAGTCACACCTCCAACATTTGCTGTCTACCTGAGGAAAAATTCTCTGGAGTCTATTTAGGGTATAGAAATATCTATGTAAACATTTCCAAGCAAAAATCATAAATCTTCTAGATTTTGTTACATATTTGGGAGACATACATATATCATCTCATTGTTTCTTTGTGAATTGTTTATCCAGTCTCTCTTTCCAGTCGTTTCTAACCTACTCTGACTGATTCTTATAGTTATCATGCAATATTTTCTGTGCTCTATTAATTATTCCTTTTTTAATGGCAACTTCTGTTCTAGATTCTACTAAAATATCCATCATTGGTGGTTTTTTGTTTAGGATCTCCTGTTTCTTTCTCTTTGCCTATACTCTATCAGTCCTTGATAGGGAAGGCAATGTCTAACTAGCAGTCCAAATAAATTGTTGGCCTTTTCCCATTTTATCACCTTTCCCTCTCAGGTTATTTGCTCCCAATACCTTCATTCCTTTGCCAGTTTTCTCCAATAAATTCCAGCCCCCTCTTGCCTATTATCTATACCCCTAATTGCAGTCATCCATATTGGCAGAATATCCTTTCTCCTTTCCCAGGTTGTCTTAGTTCTTAGAATACTTTCTGCTACTTTGTGGATATAATATTCTGTATGATTATTGTTATTCTCCTTAAAGGCCTGCATCCATAATCCCAGTCTGTCGTTTCTTGATCTACCCGCCCTGTTTTTAACATCATCCCTTTCAATTTTGAATTGTAATTTTCTACTTGTAGTTAATACCTAACTCTTGATCCAATGTTGCCTTTTCCATCTGGATTCAACCAGTGGGTTATTGGTTCTGACTCAGATCCAAGACTGGCCATATCCTAAAGACTTAAGCCACCGAGCTCTGCCTCCTGTACCCATAATACCTTTCCCAACTTGGATTACCTCAGATCTCATTTGCCACCTTCTTGGACAGCAGCGTGGTCTCTAGCACCATAGGGTGTATCCTTTTGTGAGTGTTTTAGCAAAATCTTGTTTTCCTTTTCCCCTACCCTAGTCTGATTAGTTGTTGGTTTAGTTTTTTTTTTTGGTGTAATTTTGTTGTGTGTTGGGGGTTGTCGTTTTTTCCCCCTGTTAATAGGATAGTGTGCATGGTTTGTGTAGTTGTTGTACTTTAATAGTTTCATAGTTCATAGGTTCAAAGGTTGGTACTAGGCTGTTGGCCCTAGGGCCTATACAAGCCTAGCCATAACAATTCCCTGCCTGTTTATTCCCACAATATTTACTTCCCTGTTTAATAGTTTAAACAGTTGGTGTTATGAAGAAGGGTTTTAAGAAATGTGTGTTGTGTAGCCACAAGCTCCCTTCTCAAGATGTGCACGACTGGTGCGTTTATTGTCTTGGGGCCACTCACCTTGATTCACAGTGTACTACCTGCGAGAATTTTGACACCTGTGCTGTGAATGAGAGTAGGGCAAGATAGTCCTCAAGTGTCTGTTGTCGGCTGATGACTCTTTCACCTCTTTTGATGCTTCTGGTGAGGTCAACAAAGGTGATCAGGGTCATAAGGATGACCGAAGGACCCAAACCCTCAAAAGGGTAACAAAAATGACCGACTCCCCCTTCTTCCTATCTGCTGGATCTGAAGATCCCAAGATGTTTGACTCCTCCAGTGGCTTTGGCACCATCATCGGGTCTGACAACTCGGACCCGATCTCTTTTGGTTCTGACTGTGGGGAAGCCTCCTTCCCTTATGCTAAATGTCCTAATTATTTTCCTGTCGAAGAGAGGTCCCTTGGCTAGAACCTTTTTCCCCTTCTTCCCCCCTTCACTCTAGAAAAGTCTTTGCTGAAGTCTCCTTCTGCACCCCAGCTCTGAGCTTGTCTGGTTCAGATCCAGTCCTCGGAGTCATCAACTAACAGGCGAACCCCTAAGCCTCCATTGGTAGCTCCTTCTGCTGTATTGTCGCATTTGTTCAGGAGTTTAAGACCTGCTGAATTGGAGCAGCTGATGTGGTCCTTCCTACAAGCCCAGATACGGTTAGGACTGCTTCTGTCAGCTTTGGGTCCTTGGCCTGAGGCTTTGGTTCCATCAAGCTGGTTTCCTTCCTCAGTTCCTATGGTTCTGAGCTTAACAAAGCCAGTTGTGTTTCCACACCTAGGGTCAGGTCCGACAGCCTGGCTGGTTTTGGCTCCTACCATGGCCTTGGTTTCCTTGACTCTGGCAGTTTCAGAGTTGAGTGGACCAAGGGTCTGACACATCAAGACAGAGGTTTCTGGGTTGGGATCAACACTTAGGGTTTCAGAATCATCCCTCCTTGATAGATGCCTCCACTCTCGATAGTTCAACTCTGATCTCGGCATCGGGGCAGGCTGGAGAGGCTCCAATGACTGATATATCTTTGTGGATCTCTGGATCCTAGTTGTGTGGTCTGAGGGGTGCCAGCTTCAGCCTGTTTCGCTGATGTTTTAGAGAGGATGTTCTCCTATCAGGGAGCACAGTAGTCGGCTGCAACAGGTAGCTCTCCCTCTTTGACATCTGTGCTTGTGGATATGCATCAGTCTGCTCTGGGACAGTCTACTCCTGGTTATCTCCATCTCAGAAGGTGTCTGTGCATAAAGTATATGCTAGTAAATGAAAACGTTTCACTTTTTGGGCTAACTCTAGAGGTTTGATCACTTTCTCAGCTCCTTTAGAGGTGATTCTGGACTTTCCTGCTGACTTGTTTCATTCAGGATCTAGGTACAGTTGGCAGCTATTTCCAACTTTCACACTGGCAGATATGATATGCCCTTGTTGGCTCTGAAAATTTCGAAGGCCTTTCTCAAGGGAACTTTTTTGTTGCATCTTCCATTCGAGAACACTGTTCAACCATGCCTTTTATGCTTCAAGTGGTTGCTACACCTCTGTTTCAGTTTTCAGCTACTGTCATCTTGAAGGTGTTGTCTTGGAAGACCTTATTTTTGGTGGCTGTTACCTCCCCCAAGCATGTGTCAGAACTGCATGTCCTGTCCTTGATACCTTCATATTTGTTTTTTTCATAAAGATAGGGTGTCCCTCCGAATGGATCCTGCTTTTCTCCCAAAGGTGGCAATGTAGAACAATTTGAATCAGACCATTTACTTGTTAGTGTTCTTTCCAGAATTTTCCAGTAAAGGAGAGTAGTTACTGCATTGCCTTGGTGTCCATAGACAACCTTTTATTTGGATATAACCAAATCTTTCAGGAAGTCTAATCAGTTATTTGTCTATTTTTCAAAGGGACGATTGGGTGCACAAGTGTCTTAAGGTTACTGTGTCCAAATGGCTGTTTGTTTATATTTCCACTGGATATAGTTTGAAAGGGAAGGCCTTGCTTTGTAAACTGCAAGGTCATCCTACCACGGCTATGGCTACTTCTATAGCTTTTTTTCTCTAGATTTGTTTTGGATGATATTTTGCTGCTACCTGGGAAGGTCCTCACACGTTTGTGTCCCCCTACAAATTAGGCATTCAGTAGAAATCTAGGGGCTCCTTTGGTTCCACTGTATTGTGCAGTGTACTTTGGTAGGACTCCCAAGGGTTTTACATGGCTGGGGACTCTGTCCTACAGGTTGAACCCAGATGGAAAAGACAACAGGTATGAAATGAAAGCTATGTACTCACCATAATGATAGATCCGTGTTGTCTCTATCTGAACAGTTCAACCTTCCCTCCTACCTGCCCCTGCCTTGAAAGTGCACACCTCGATCATGAGATGACCAAGTCAGGGAGGATTGTACTCCTTCTTTGTTGGCGTCCTTAGTATTTTAGTTTCAGATTAAGTGGTGGAAGGTCCTGCATAGAGGGGGAAAAATCAGTCTAAGTTAACCCTAATTAAACAAGGTGTTATGGGTAAAGAAGACAGAACTCAGGGGTTGAAGTCTTTAGGATATGCTCAGTCTTGGTTCCAAGTCAGATCCAATCACTCATAGGTTGGACCAGATGGAAAAAGACAACATGGATCTATCGGTTTGATGATGTCATTTTAATTTATTCCTCAATGGCTATCTGATCCACTCAGATCTGAGTTCACTGCTTTTTCCAGATCCTTGGATCCAACTCTTGAGTGCCTCACTTCACTCATAATGCCACTCCAGCCTAACATACTCCAGATCTCGTTTGACAGACACAGATCCACTCTGTCTTGAACTATTAGGTGTATTTTGCTGCAAATAGTTAGTTTTCTCATTTTAATTTTCAGTAGGACTATCCCTTGAGATTCTTCACCTGTCCTCCCTTAATTTAAGAGTTTTCAGTTTTTCTAATTGGCAAGTTCTTCCTTTTTCCCTTTTACCAAACTTTCGATATTTTTTGAGTAGCATTGTTGGTACCTCTGCTTTCCTGTTCTTACCTTTCCCTTTTTACCCATTACAGGGTACTTCTTGCTACCATCATTGGTAATTTTCTGTGTTAAACAAATAAATACATTAATAATATATTATACCTTTCTTTTAGTTATTTCTCATTGGCTTAAGACCTTTTGTCTTTTATTATCACAGACAAAACAAATAGATTAAAAATATGCATTTCCTCTAGGCACAAAATTCCCAGTTCAGGTGCCCAGAAGGAAATGTGTCTATTGTTTGGGTACTTCTCACCTGAATTCTGAATGTTCCATCCATATTGGCCTCAAAGCCAGGGCACCAACTGACAGAGGAAACAAACTAGTTTTGAAGGCCTACTTCTTTTGCTATTTCAACTGGGGCTCAAACCCGCCTCTAAGAAATCAGATAAAGGAAAGCCTGATTCAACTTTCAAAGACAAGGATACCAGGAGAAGGTCTCCAGATCCATCAACATCTTAAACTTCATCCTTAGAGCCACCATCCAAAATTTCAAAGAAATCGGTTCCGACTCCCATGGATCATACTACCTTGAAAGCAATATCTCCTGTGATCTGGTTACCTCATTACTTGCTGGATCCGATACCTACTTGACTTCCTTCTCCCTTTTTACAGGAGTCTCCACATAAGCACTGAGGCCGCTGTCTACTAGCTGTTTATTTAGTTCCACCAGGAGCTTGTCCAAGGCCGAAGTCGATAGGATGATGAGAATATTCCTCAGAGCTCAAACCAAATGGGGGGGGGGGGTGATTCCAACACCCATCAGATCTGTGAGCCTGCCCATTACCAATCCTCATTTAGATACTCCTTCTCCGATCTGGCCTGTGGTTTCGGAGCCCTTGGATCCAAGATCCCTGTGAGTGTCCTCATCGAATCAGAAGACAGGTTGCTCTTGACTCCAACCACCTCCTTGA
Organism: Protopterus annectens; assembly: GCF_019279795.1. Classification (NCBI taxonomy): domain Eukaryota; kingdom Metazoa; phylum Chordata; order Ceratodontiformes; family Protopteridae; genus Protopterus; species Protopterus annectens. The sequence continues at coordinate 584,098,910 of NC_056749.1, forward strand.
GGCATCCGGCTCTGAATCTTTCGGAGCAGGAGGATTGTCAGAGTTGAAGCATTAGCATTAGATCTGGGGGACCAGAGTCAGCTCTGAAATTATTGGAGCCATCCTTGCTCTTTGGTGCTGGACAGCTTGTGTCTGACTCCATCCTTGGACGGAGCAGGAGGATTGTCAGAGTTGAAGCATTGGCATTAGATCCTGGGGACCAGAGTCAGCTCTGAAATTATTGGAGCTATCCTTGCTTTTTGGTGCTGGACAGCTTGGGTCTGACTCCATCCTCGGAGGGATTCAGGGTACACCTATGCAAGAGACCAGCTCCAGTGCTGCCAGCTTCAGCTTCCCCTAGGCACTCTACCTTTGAGATTTTAGAGTGGATCTTCTCTTTACCTAGAGAAAGGACATCCCAGGTCCCCTTGGATCACATATCTGTACAGCCTTCGGGTCTTAGCTCTGAGCTTCATTCTTCTATAATACTAAGACAGCCAACTTGCACATGTCTGTGGTCAGTCCCTTAGGACTTTCCTGTCACTTTCTGATACCTCACCAGACTATCCCACTAATGAGATCCCTAGAAAGAGAACATGTAACTGATGACACTTCGATTCCTGTCAGGAATCTCTCACTGAGGATGCTGACTTCGATGAAGGGTAGGGCACCCCAGATCTCCAACTAAGGATTTCTGCTTTGGAGACATTCTTGAACTTCTAAAGCAAAATGGTGGTTGGTCATCCGACATCCCATCCTAAGAAAAGTTGGTGTTCCTGAAAGTTTTCTGATCTGACCAGGCTATGTCTTGGGTGACCTCTCCCAGCTGATAAACATATAGGTCTTGTTTCATGCCTGGCTTGGAAGGAACCAGATATGGTGGAGCCCATCTGCAAGTGTCCAGATACATTTTTAGCTCCCCCTAAGAACAGAACACAGTGGAGCAAGGGGGTCCCAGTGGATGCCATGGTTGTGGCAGCACCCACTAAGAAAGAGCTTGCAGAGCTCATTTCTCCATCCCAGATAGTCTAGGGTCCTGGACAGATTTGGTAAGAGTGTTTATGCTTCAGGAACCTTTGCTCTGGGGTCATTGAATTACTTGGCACATTTCACGAGATTGCAAAGAGATTTAACTAACAAGCTCTCCAAACCTATTTCTTTGTCCATGTCTGTGGAGGACCAAAATAGAGCCTCTTCACAACTGGTCACCCTTCAGTCAACAGCTAATGTGTCTATGAGGTTGATATCCTATGCTGCAGAGGGTGCCTCACGGGCGTCCGGTTCAGGCATAGCCATTAGGAGACATGCCTGGATGCATCTAGTGATTTCATGGAGCCCTTTAAATCTTCATTCATCAGTGCTCCATTTGATGAATCTTCCTTTGTCGGCCCAAAGGTAAAAGAAATACCCTGCAGAGGTGTGCAAGTGCGAATGACGTTGTCTGCTGTGGGGATCCATTTTTCTACTCTTCAAAGGACCTTCGCCCAGAATCAACAAGGATATAGAAAGATGTGGTTCTGCAAATGCCAGGGTTCTTTCTTAGTCTCAAGCCTCCCTCATGGCTGAGGAGGCCTGCAAAATCAGGGTTTCTGGGATTCTTTCTTAAGACAAACTCTACCAGTGCTACTGAAAGGTTGCCTGACTGTTGCCCTCTGGAAGCAGCTGGGGGCATTTATCTCTGCACCGAAAAGCCTGGGCATTCATCACAGAAAAATTCCTGGGTGCAGAGAATTATATCCAGAGGTTAGAGCATACCATTTTCCCAAATACCACTCTTCGAAAATGAAGAGAATCCCTGATGTTCCACCCAATCAGAGGGAGGTGGCAGCATTAGAAATAGAAAGGCTCCTCAAAAAAAGAGTCATCCAGAAGGTCCCCGCAGACCAGTTAGGATCCAGAACCTATTCAAGATTCTTTTTAGTGCCAAAAAAGACGGGGAACTTGCGACCCATCCTCGATCTCAGCAAAGTAAACCAGTATGTGGTCATGGTTCAGTTAATGTTGCCCCTACTGCAAAAGGATGATTGGATGCACTTGATAGATATTTAGGATGCATAGTATCACATTAAAATGAATAGGTGCTCCAGAAGCTATCTGCACTTCCATCTGGGAGCCAGTCATTACCAGTACATAGCACTGCCCTTTGGCCTCACCACAACCCCCAGGGTGCTTGCCAAATGCATGGTGGTGGTAGCAGCTCACCCGAGACTCAGGACATTTAGAGTATTTCTGTATCTAGACAACTGGCTCCTAACTGCCCCAACCAGACATCTACTTCTATAGACAAAGAACTACTTGTTCCAGTTGTGTCTTCACCTAGGCATCACAGTCAATTATAGCAAATTACAGCTCACACGTACACAGTCTATAGATGTTATGTTGTCCTATCTCGTCCTTCATTCTTACTGGTTGGGTTTGGAGCGATCCTCGGCTCCGACTCGACCGCATACTATATCTCAATGTCTTTCACTTGGCTCGTGACTGAATACCTGTCCCATCATGCAGTGGTGTAATTCCCCAGCTCTCGTTTGCCACTTAACAAGATCAGAGGCTCTTCATCTTGGCTGTAGCTAAGTTTTTCAAATTTTGTATATTTCTTGCTCATTTAGATAGTTAGCTAGAGTGTGGTATTTTTCTACATATTTAGAGTAGCATGTTGCTATTATTACTTGTATTTAACCACTTGTGCTGTCTGTTTGGTTGTCACCTTTTTTTTCACAGGCCTTTTTTTCCTGTCCCATCATTTAAAAAAAAAAAAATATATATATATATATATATATATATATATATATATATATATATATATATATATATATATACACACACATATATATATTTATATATAGAGTTAGAGAGTATTAGTGGACACACTATTGCCTTGTCTCAAGTGTGCTATTCCTCATATTTTATTTTTTACTTCTTCCTGATTAGCCGTGCTTGGCCCATTTAAGTTAGATGGCTAAGCGCCCATTTAAGTTAGAGGGCAGAGCTAAAATTTTCATTTAAAAAAAAATAGTTTGTTGTTATATACTCAGATTAGTGGTGTGCTGTGAATTTCTATTTACATACTTTGGTAGTGTTGTTTCATCTATGAGTTACTTAAGTGTGCTTTTAGTAGTATAATATTATAGTCCAGTAATCATAATGTCTAAGGAAACTAGAGAGAAAGAAACAAAGCCGTCTGGCTTTAAAAGTGTCAAATGTTCTCAGAAAATGTCATTGACTGATGGCCATAGGATTTGGGTATACTGCTTAGGGGCCATTCATTTACAGGAATCATATACCTTCTGCCATTCCTTTAGTGCAAGGGTATTAACAAAGAGAAAAAACAAGTTGATAATTAGAGGACTTTTACAAACTCCGTTCTCCGAGTCTTTGGAAAGTCAGAGTACCTCCATTAAATCCAAGTCTCCTTCTACAAAGGGTGATAAACTTTCAAAAAGGCTTTTTTCTTCTTCCTCCTCTGGGCATTCAGAACCACCAGAAAAGATTTTAAAAATATCTACTTCAGGAAAACCAAGCCCTTTGGTTCCACAAGTTTCAGAACTGATAGAGCTGTTGAAATCAGACAAACCAAGTCCTTCAGCGTCGACAGAGACTGACATTCAGAGCTGGCCCATTGAACTATTGCCGGTCTCCCCGACCTTGAGATTTCCCATTCTGTAGAGATCTCCCTCAACTACCATTTCTTCTACGTCCTCTAGAAGCCTATCTGATGATGATGTGGATAGGGTGGTGTGCAGAGTACTGAAGTCACTGGCACTGGCAAAATTATTCTCAGCTCTGACCCATTTGGTCTCGTAGCCAACTAAGACTCTTGCATCCACCTCGATTCATCCTCCGAGCCAAGCTGGATCTTCAGAGCTGGAATGCCTGGTACCCATTGTGGTAGAATCTTCAGTTCCAAGACCTACTCTGGAGATTTCGGAACCGTTGTCTGCTTTGATCTGGGGTGTCTAGGAGCCAGAGCTCACCCATCGGTTTTGGGAGGGATACTAGGACCTGAGACTCTTTGGTTCCGAGCTTACCTCTTATGGCTTTGGCAGGACTGAGCTTGGCTCCTACACTGGGCTCGGAGCTGGTCTCTTTGGTGCCGGGGATTCTCTCTGCTTCTTCGGAACTGGAGGTGTCCCCTGGAGCTGGGGGGAGCTGCCTTTGAGTTGATGAGGAGTATGCTGTCCCCACCTACAGCTCTAAACAAGGGTACTGGTATTCTTCCCCCCAAGGCACTGGCTTCTGTCTCAGCACCACCCCATCCTCAGGCAACAGAGATTCAGGCCCTCAAGAAGCCCCATTGGGCGAACCACACTCTTCCGAGACCTCTCCAGGATAATCTTCTGAGGAAGCTCCTCAGAAGAGAACATACAAGAGGAAGCATCTGGACTCACCAGACGAGTCAATCACCTCTGACACTGACCTCAAGGAGTCTGAAGGGTCCACACGGTCACCCTCTGAAGATATCTCCTTTGCGGATATCTTAGAAATCCTAAAACAGAGAGGCGTCTGAAAGCCCATCAACTCTTCTGATGAGGAGGCGGTGTACCTGAAGGCCTTCGGATCTTAACCTTCAACCTCCTGGATGTCTCCGCCTTTTGACGAAGTAATGGAACTAGTTAATCGAAAGGCATGGGAGTCACCAGACCCAATGGAACCAGTCCCTCTGAGCCCATATAAATTTATAACATCACCAACGGACAAGGAATTTCTTACGAAAGGCGTCCCTGTAGATGCTATGGTGGTGGCAGCAGCCACCAAGAAGGAACTCTCTGAAACATCCTCATCTGTCCATCCACCAAACAAGGAGTCTGAAATGATGGACAGATATGGGAAGCGTGTTTTCTTGTCAGCAACTTTTGCCCTTAGATCACTGAACTACCTAATGCACTTCACTAGGCTTCAAAGAGATCTCCTGAAAGAGTTAGGAGGTACTCTCCAAGGTTCACTAGCTGCAGGGGTCTCAGACAAGGTGACCTCTTAGCTAGCTACCTTAAATTCCATAGATGACTCCTCCATGAAACTGATTTCCTAAGCAGTGGATGGAGCAAGTAGGGCAGCGGGTTCAGGAGTTTCCCTAAGGAGACACTCCTGGATGTACTTGTGCAACTTTGTGGAATCTTTCAAGTCTACTTTTGTCAATGCCCCTTTCAATGGTTCCTCACTCTTTGGACCCAAAGTTAAAGACACACTTACCAGATGCGAACAGGAAGGAAAAACTCTATCAGCCGTTGGAGTATGATGTTCTTCGTGTTTCACTGTTGCAGTCATCATATTTGGGTTATCCCTGCCAGGGTAGCCCTTGGCCGGCCCGAATACCAAAGACTTAGTATTTCTGCATCGGTTGCTGTCGCTTGAGGACTGACGTCAGGTCATCAGTAGTATAAAGTAAGGCAGCCAACGCCATTTCTTTCAGTCTTTCTTGCCGTGGAGCCTGAAGCAGAAGCAGTTCGCACGAGTGCTGGTCGGCCACTACCTGAGTTTTTGTCTACCGAATTGAAGTTGAAGTCTTCTAAAGCTAAGTACCCCATTGGGGGTCCTTTTTTCTTGCACTAACCGATGTCAGAAAAAGTTAATAATTGTCTCGGCTGTGGACAGCAAATACCACACCGAGACTTCCACTCTTACTGCGTCACTTGTTTAGGCCCAGACCACAGTGTCCCCGTTGTCACTTCTGTGCTTTGTTCAACACCAGAACTATCCATCATTGGGCCCTTATTGTAGCCAGATATTTTCGTTTACAGTCTTCGAATTCCGATATGGCTTCAGTAAGCCATCCAACAGCAGATCTTCCTGAAAAAATGTAAAGGTAAAGACAGAGACAGACCGTACAGATCCAAACCTACCAACAACGCTTCCTTTAAGCTAGTCGTCAGTTCTCCGGTACTCAGTGAGGTGCTTTTGCAGCCCCTGATGCCCACTTCATTTGATTCGCAGGCTGCTACCGAGACCCTTTCAGAGTCCGGTATGGCATAAAACTCTTCTTCGACTAAGGATCCTGCGGTCATCTCTACCTTGGATGGGTCCGGAGCTGCTGAGCAGGCACCAGCTTTTGAGGAAGTCCTTTGCACTACCAAATCTCAACACAAACCAATGTCTTATTTTGCGACTACCTTTCTTTCAAAAACAACAGAGTTTCTTAGGCCCAGGGTTCGAACCACACCCAAGAAACCGATGACCCACTCTCAGGCGCCTGCTATCTTGCCTCAATCTCAAATGCTTAAAATAGCAGAAGACCTTATCCTGCTGATCAGGGGAAGCTAAGCTACCCCCTCCAAAACGAAAAGAGATCTGTCCCCTGTAGTTTTATCTGAACAAGAGTCAGATAAATCTGATGCATCTGACTATGAAGACATGCAACTCCTCTCCACTTATGAGGATTCTGATGCAGAGGACTCCATTTCTTCAGCCTCTCCCTCAGAGGATTTTTCCTTTGGGGAAACCCTGCATACTTTAAGGGAGCATTTCCAATGGGAGAGTCAGGACTACCATCAGTCTAAAAAGAGACTCAGGGAGTTCCTAGATCTTCCGCAACACAGACCCCTGGCCATCCACCCAGTCCTGGATGTTGTGGAGGATGTTTTCCATGAATCCAGCTTGGCTCCTGACACCCTACCTCCTGCTCCCAGAAAACCAGACAGGTACTATAGAGTCCCTGATTCACAAAAATATCTTTTTAAAAATCCAACAGCTGACCCTGAGGTCATTTCTCAAGGGCCAAAAGGGATTAAAGCAACCTCTGCTAAGAATCCCAATCCCTCAGACAGGGATTCCCGAGCATTGGATAGATGGGGTAAAAAAGTATACACCTCAGCTACTCTTGCTATCAGGGCACTAAACTGTCAGTTCCATATGCTGAAATTTCAGCAACATACCTTGGAACTCCTTAAACAAAAAATGTCTTCCTTTCCTGCTTGGGCAGAATCTAAAGATTTACAAGACTTAATGCATTCTGCATGTCAAGTAACTAAACACACTTTGCACTGTGGTTTTGATGCCCTAGAAGCTTCTTGCAGGGCAGCAGTCACTGGTTCTGTCATTAGAAGACATGCATGGCTTAAGGAACAGCCCCTGCCAGACCATGTCAAATCTAAATTGTTGGATGCCCCCTTGCACAAAGATAACTTATTTGGCACTAAGGCAGAAGAGGTCTTAAAAAAGATGGAAGAAAAAGCAAAATCTATGCAAACAGTTAAGGATTTCTTACAGGTCCAGCACCCTAGGTTCATCAGGCATTGTCCCTCCAAGCACTGGTCCTTTCCTGCTCCAAGTAAACCAGCCTAGCCTAGGCCCCGAGGAAACAGACCACCCAGACAGCAGCCCCAGGGAATGCAGAGATCTAAGCAGTGGACTACCTCCACTTCAAAACCAGGGAGTTCTAAGCCACCTCCTTATGGAAAGAACTCACAATTACTCACCACCTCCACAACCCCTTCTGCCTTCCTTCACATATCCCTGGGAGGAAAATTCTCCTTTCACTCAAGCACCTGGGCCACCATTACCAAGGACCAATGGGTTCTGAACATTTTGTCTCAGGGATACAAATTTTCCTTCCACACTCTTCCAACCCCAAAACGGTTCCCAGATCTACCACCAAATCAGTGGGCAGAGGCTCAAAAGCATATCCTTTCCCTGCTCTCTATGAGGACAGTAGAGCACATTCCTGCAAAACAGATAGGCTAAGGCTTCTACTCCAGACTTTTTCTGGTGCCCAGAAAAGAGGGCACCTGGTGCCCCATCCTCAATCTATCCATTCTAAACACCTTCCTGGTGATCCCAAAGTTCAAAATGCTCACCCTCCAGCAGCTACTACCCATGCTGTCCAAGGACACTGGGCTAGCCACCCTAGATCTAAAAGAGTCCTACCTCCATATTCCTATCAGGGAATCATGCAGCAAATATCTCTGCTTCAGGGCAGGATCTCAACACTTTCAGTTCTCTGTGCTTCCCTTTGGCTTATCTACTGTTCTTATAGCTCTAGACTGGCCCCAACAACACTGGTACCCCTTGCTGCACAGCCTGTCCCCACTGCCTCCATGGCATCTTCCTCACATTCCAAACCTCCTGACCCAGAGGGAAGGGGAATTCATGCATCCCCAATTGAATACATTCAAGTTTGGCAGCCTGGCCTATTCCCTAACTCGAAGCCAATCTGCCATCCTCAGTGAACAGGTTCTGGATGTTATCCGTGAGGCCAGACATCCTAGCACCAGAAAGGGTTATGCTGATAAATGGAAAAGGTTCTGCACCTGGATCCAGGCTAAGGGAGCCAATACGGACAGCCCTCCATCCCTCTCATCCTGGATTACTTAGCTGACCTACTACTCACCGGCCTCTCTTTCTGCTCTATAACAATTCATGCCTCTGCTATTTTTGCTCTTTTTTCCCACTAAGCAGCCCCTTTTCTCACACCCTTTGATCAAACAGTTCCTCAGAGGAGCTAGCAACCTGAGGCCCCCCAGAAGGCCACCAACACCAGTTTGGGACCTTAACTTTGTCTTGGAAAAGCTCACCCTGCCCCCTTTCAAACCAGCTTCTTTTGCAGAGTTAAAATTTCTCTCCTGGAAGATGGCATTCCTTCTGGCCATCACTTCAACCAGAAGAGTCTTTGAGCTGCAAGCACTCATGTTTGTGGAACCCTTCATCTTCCATGCAGACAAGGTATCCCTGAGAACTAACCAATCCTTCATGCCCAAAGTGGTGTCCAGTGTGGCTCTCAACCAATCCATTAATTTGCCCACCTTCTTTTCTAATCCCCAGAACAAGGGGGAAAGGATTCTTCACTCTCTAGATGTGCACAGACAGCTCAGATTCTATCTGGACAGGACTAAATCCTTCAGAAAGTCTGATCAATTGCTAGTTAGCTTTGCTACAGGGGCAGAAGGCAAAGCCATCTCCAAGCAAACCATTTCCAAATGGATAGCACACTGCATCCATTTCTGCTACAAATAGCATTGAAAGCCTCCCGCCAAGGTGGTCAGGACACACTCCACCAGAGCAGCCTCTACCTCAGCAGCTTTCCTCAGAGGAGTCCCCACCAGGGGCATCCTGGAGGCTGCCACCTGGACTTCTGTTCACACTTTTACCAAGCATTACCACCTGCCTCTCTTCTCCATATCCAGGGCAGGGTTTGCCTCTGCAGTCTTGCAGGGCATCCTAGCCAGCACATAGTTTCCTTGACTGCCTCCACTCATTTCCTAAGCTTTGGGAATCTACCCAAATGTGATGACTGCAACAGTGAAACATGAAGAACATAGTACAGTTGTGTACACTTGCCATAAATGTAGATGTTCGAGAGTATTCACTGTTGCAGTCCTTGTTTCCCTCCCTCCATCCCCATTTATTCTCTGTCTCCTTTTATTGCCATTCTTCCGTGCTGTTCTCCTTTCCTTACAAGGGATATATTGGTATTTATTTTCCACTGTTAGGGTTCTTCCACCAGAACCTGGCCTCCTACATTGGGAGCTCCTGACAGGTTAGGGCAAGAAAAACTGATGTAATGGCATCTGGTGCCTTACTTTATACTACTGACGACCTGACGTCAGTCCTCAAGTGACAGCAACCAACGCAGAAATACTAAGTCTGAGGTATTTGGGCCAGCCAAGGGGTACCCTGGCAGGGATAACCCAAATGTGATGACTGCAACAATGAATACACTCGAACATCTATATTTATGGTAAGTGCACACAACTGTACTTTTTTCCGTGCCTTCCAGACCATATCCTAAAGGTCAGAAGGGTGGTAAAATGTGGTTCCAAAAATCCCAGGGAGCTTTTCAGGATCCATGAGGTTAATCCTTCTCCAGGGGAAGAGGGGGAAGTAGTAATGGTAGACATCATCCACATGGAAGGGGGGGTTCGCAAAACCAGGGTGACTGTGATTCCTTTTGTGGTCAACCATACCAGTGCTCCTGAAAAGAGTCCCATCTGCTCTACTCTGGTGGCAGTCGGGGGTGGATATCTTTGTACCCAGAAGCCTGGCGAGGTATCACAAGAGACAAGTGGGTACAAAGTATAATATCCAGAGGTTATTCCATTCCCTTTTGCCTTCCCGTTCCACAAATCAGAAGTATCCCAGACGTTTCACCCAGTCAAAGGGAACAAGCAACTATAGAGATTCAAAAGTTGCTAGACAAGAGTCATCCAAGAAGTCCCCACAGACCAAATAGGATTTGGAACTTACTCAAGATTCTTTTTAGTGCCAAAAAGAACAGGGGCTGGAGACCCATATTGGATCTCAGCAATCTAAACGAATCTGTAAAAAAGTCCAAGTTCCAGATGGTGACACTGCAGTCAATTCTTCCCTTTTTGGTAAGGACAATTGGATGTGCTCGACAGACCTCTAGGATGCGTACTACCACATAAAAATGGACAGGCCATTAAGGAGTCACTTACGCTTCTGCCTGGGAGCCAGTCATTCCCAATTCCGAGCTCTGCCCTTTGGTCTCACTACAGCCCCCAGAATGTTCAGCAAATGCATGGCAGTAGTCACTGCTCACTTGAGACAGCTAGGATTCCAAGTCTTTCCGTACCTAGACGACTGGTTCCTGACTGCCACCACCAAGCATCTACTACAACAGTCAAGAGACGCCACTTTACAAATCTGTTCTCAATTAGGGATAACAATAAATTTAGAAAAATCTGCCTTGTTGCCATCATATTACCTTTATAGGAGCAGAACTAGACACCGTCTCTATGTTGGCAAAGTTACCTGCAGAAGAGTTTTTGTACTTAAACAACAGATTACTGATCTCCTGCCAAAGACAAAAGTAACAGTGAAAACAGTTCTAAAAGTCCTAAGAACCATGGCAGCAATGATAACCCTAGTCCCTTTAGCCAGGATGCACATGAGAATTCTTCAGTGGCTCCTTTTTTCTCAGTGGTCCTTACAAGAACTTCCCATGTCTCACCAGATCAGAATTACAGAGTCATGCAAGAAGGATCTAAGATGGTGGCTCCTTTCCAGTCATGTCACGTTAGGTTGACCCTTTATCCCACAACAACCTCTGGCAACAGTGACCACAAATGCCTCCCAGATAGGATGGAGGGCATTATCTGTGGAGGATGGTCCAAGGCACATGCCAGAAACACAAGACCCATTCACACATCAATGTTCTAGAGATGAGAGCAGTGCTGTTGGCGTTGCAAGCACTTCAGAACTTTCTTCCACTAGGAACAATTGCAGTTCAGTCAGGCAATATGTTATTGGCTTGATACATAAACAAGCAAGGAGGAACCAAGTTCTACCCCCTTTGCCAAGAGGCACTAAGAGTATGGCAATGGGCAATCTCTTCCCAGCATTTTCTGATAGCAATGCATATCCCGGGGAAGTCCACCGTGATAGCGGACAGGCTCAGCAGAGCAATATTGATGCCTCAAGAGTGGTCCCTGAAACAAGATATAGCAGAAAGGATATTCCGAAAATGGGACCAGCCTTGCTGTGACCTCTTTGCCACTCCCATGAATGCCAAAAGCAGCAGCTACTTTGCCCTAATCCCCCCTCCGGGGGAGTCACCAAGGGACACACTTGTCCACGATTGGCCCTTAGGACTACTTTATGCATTTCCCTTTTTCCCCCCAATACCCAAAGTCATTCAGAAAGCCAAGTTGCTGGGAAGCAGGATAATTCTCATTGCCCCATACTGGCCTTGTCAGATTTGGTTTCTCTTCCTCTGGCCTCATCTTCAGGAGCAACCGTGGGTGCTGGACCCAGTTCCAGACATTCTGACTCATATGTTGGGAACACTCTACCCCTCCCTTCAAACCCTCAAGTTGATAGCATGGCTGCTCCAGTTCCCAATTTAAGCTTCACAATTTCACGCCAGCAGTAAGACATATCTTAGAATCCTCACACAAGGCTTCAATGAGGAAACTATATTCTAGTAAATGGAGAAGGTTCTCATATTGGGTGGAGAGAAGAAACATTGATCCCTTTTCTGCCCAGATCAGCTCTGTTCTTGAGTTCCTATCAGAGCTTTTTCAACAAGGTTCAGCGGCAGCTACTATTAAAGTACAATTAGCTGCAATTTGAAATTTTAATATAGGTGACTGGACTCCTAACTTGATGTCACACAGATTGTGTACAGCGTTCCTAAAAGGTACTTGTTTATTAAGACCTCCCATTAAAGAACCGCTCTTACCATGGGATTTGAATTTTGTTCTAACGTATCTCACCTTACCCCCCCTTTGAACCCTCATCAACATGTGATTTCAAATTCCTGTCTTGGAAAACAATCTTATTGGTTACTATTACTTCTTCAAGAAAAGTTTTGGAATTACATGCTTTATCAATCAAACCTCCTTATTTGATCTTTCATAAAGATGGAATATCTCTCCCATACATACCCATCCTTTTTACCTAAAGTGTGTTCGCAAAATAACTTAAATCATTCTATTGAGCTGCCAGTGTTTTTCCCTAATCATGGCAACAAGGCAGAATACAAGCTCCACCAATTAGATGTGTATAGACAGCTCCACTTCTATTTATATAGAACCAAAGATTTCAGGAAGTCTGATCAATTGTTTACTTCCTTTTCAGAAATCAAAAAAGGCATGCTAGTTTCTAAAGTCTCTCTCTCTCTCTGACTGGCTTTCGAATTGCATTACCTTTATTTACAGTTCTAATAACAGACAACTACCATTCAGAATCAAAGGTCACTCAACTAGGGCCATGGCAACATCATCTGCTTATCAAGCTAGACTATCAATGGACAGTATTTGTGCCGCTGCTACGTGGGCGAGTCCCCATACCTTTATCACTCATTATGAGGTGGATTTGGCCTCCAGAGACAGGGCCTGTTTTGATTCCACTGTGCTGAAAAGTGTATTCCCATGAACCAACTAGGAAATGTGGCGCTAGGGTTGCTGTCCCAACCAGTAAGAATGAAAGCGAGATAGGACAACATAACATAAAGAAGTTATGTACTCACCATAATGTTCCATGTTTGTTGTCCATCTCGCCCTTCATTCTTATGACCCCCGCCCCACCTTTCCCCAGCCCAATTCTTCTGGAAGACCTAGAGGAATTCCATCCTTAGGCAAGGAGCTTCTCTGACTTTCTTCCTTCTCTGTGTATACTATGATATATGACAAATGTAGACATATGGTTATGGTTAGCAGCAAACAAGATCTGGGGAATTAAACCACTGCATGATGGGATAGGTATTCAGCCATTAGCCAAGTGAAAGACTTCTAGCTGTAGTATGCAGCCGAGTCGGAGCCGAGGATCAGCTCTGAACCCAGCCAGTAAGAATGAAAGGCGAGATGGACAACAAACATGGAACGTTATGGTGAGTACATAACTTCTTTTTCATCGGTGCTTGTCTAGACATGGTAGTCAGATAGCTTAATACATTAAAAATAAATTACTTTAATAAGAATAAAGTATATGGGACTATACTTTTTTTTATTAATGTAATTTATATTGAATGTAAATGGCTATCAAGTTACCAAAAGCTGCCACCACTACACAACTTACCCATTCCATTACCTATAGCTGCATGTAGGTTGGCGGGGGAACCATTGCAACAGACATGCACACTTTACTGTACTAAGTGACTCTTAAGCTCAGATATGTTAAATTTATTGTATGCTGATTGGTGATGCTATCCAAAAAGAGTTTCATCTCTACAGTAGTTTAAGTGTACTTACAGGTAGGTATAATGTAGCTACAGAAACATAGTTTGAAGCCATGGAGAGCACACTTTGGCAGTGCAAGGTTATAATGTCATCTACACATTTAAACCAGCTACAGCACAGAAAGGTGATCAATTTACATAAAAAACAATGATACTTCAAGACCCATTATGCGCTGTGACTCACTTGAGCTCCTCCACACAGGACTTACCATAAGCAAAGTCCCATACCATCTTTTTGGAAACTATAGGTCCCCCTCTATGAGCCAGGAAACTCATGCCTCTTACTTAAATTAACTGAGTCTCTCTCTATTAAACTCCACACCATACTCAAGGGTGACTTCAGCTACTGTAGTATAAACTGGGAATCATACACAGCCTCAAACTTGCAGGCACAAAGATCCCTGAACTTTGATAACATGAATGCCCAGGACCAGCTAGTCCATATGCCCATTAAGGGCACCCCCATCCTTGACCTAGTCCTCACCAACGTGGGAGAATGTTGCACCCCACAGAGTGTTACATCCTCATTGGTCAGGTTGGATCATAAATCTTTCTTCTTTAAAATAAAAATAAAATCTAGGACACCGGGTAACCCAAGAAGTTTTAAGAATTATTCCAAGGCAAACTTTATACTTTTAAGTGACATCCTAGGAAATTTCAGGCACCCCCCCAAATCCAGTGAACACTGCTACCTATGTAGAACACATTCACAAAATCCCTTAACAATCATATATACAACTGCTTGGAGGAAGTGATACCTACCCAAAATAAGTACAGAACAAACTCAAAAAAATAAGCCACCCTCATGGAATCCCAATATCAGTAGGTTGTATAACAGTAAGAAAAAAATCATGGCCATAAATAGGAAATGCAATCCTCAGCAAGGTAATATTTCTCTCATCAAACTAAATAAACTCAGGGGACTAGGTAAGTCAGCCAAAGCCAAGCTTTGTGTGAAACCTCAAAAGCAATACACAACAATGTGTTGGACTAATTGTAAATGGAGCCACCTGTACTCAACTGGAGGATTTAGCAAATCTGCTGGGCAATTAATTCAGCTCTACTTTCTTCCTTGACTTCTCTCAAGAAATACCCCCAACCACAGCTCCTCCAACTATCACTAGAAAACAGGTCCTCAATTACCCTCTAAGGCCAAGAATACTGCAAAGATGGGATCTGGTAGTATCCCAGGATGCCGCCATAATAGCATGAAGCATGATCTATCAGAGCCATTGGAAGCACTGTTCAGTCATAGCCTTCAAACAGACTGTGCCAAGCAAATTGAGGGCTGCAAGTGTTATCTTTCTACATAAGGGCGAGTCATTTGGGGTCCCAGGAAACTACCAATTGAAAAAATAATCATGGGCATGATAAATAACAGCACAGAAAACAAAACCTTCAAACATTGGATCCAACTCAGTTTGATTACATCAGGGGTAGGTCACACCTGCTCGATCTGATGGATTTCTTCTAGAAGGTCAGTAAAGCAATGGATGAGGAATAAATGGTGCATACTGCTTACCTTGATCTGGCCAGAGCATTCAACACAGTACCCCACTTGTGCATTGTAATCAAGCTCATAAAAGTAGGTATAAATCCATGGATAACCCATAAGATAGCCAGCTGGCTCACAGACAAGACACAGGAAGTCAGGATAGGTGAGTCCACCTCGACAAAATCAAGTCACTAGTAGAGTACCTCAGGCCTTGACGCTGGGGCTGCTGCTTTTTGACATCTTCTCTGAAGTCAAGGCCATTATCAAAGGCCTATGGCTGACCAAGTTCACAGATGGTTGCAAACTTGGTGCAGTCATAGAATCCCCCAAAGACACAATCCTCAAAAAAGCTTTACACCCTCACACAGGCTAGTAATTGGTGACAATGTCGCTGTCTAAAACTCAGTGCCAAATAATGCATAATTGCACATCCAGGGACCTAAACCTCATCTGCAACGTACAAAAGATATGTTGGAGGGACAGGTATGTGTCACAAAGCCTATCCCTTCTCTGGAAGAGGCTTCCTATCCATGTAAAATAGAGTTTCTCCCTGAACTTATTCAGGTGCAAATTGGATCATAGGATAGGGAATCATAAATTTACCCCTGGTCTGTCACCTACGTCCCTTTTAGAAACAGGAAGCTTGTAAATGCTCACTCACCCATACCTAAGGTATCTCCCCAATAAAATGTGTTGTCAAAACCTGTCATATGTTTGGAAAGCATTGCTAGGATATAAATGCCCTTTAGGGTCTTTAGCCTAGTAATTATCTATGAATCTATGACAAACATAAAGAGTTGGCATCACCTCAGCAGTACTGAGCCATATCTGCCAGTCTATTTGCTGAAATTGAAGAACTGCAAAGTTCATGTTACAGTAATATATATATATATATATATATATATATATATATATATATATATATATATATTTATTTATATATAGGTCTACTTCAGTAGACCAAATTTACACTTAGTCGAATTGCAGATTCCGGAGATGACAATACCGAACTTTCAATAAACCAACCTGAACTTTTTTTTTTTTATACAGGGAATGGAGACACTTGGCCAGCATGGGGAAATTTGACCTTTTCCCCACTGTAGTGTGATCCTGGAGTTGGTATATTTAATTGGGGGGGGGGTGCAGCCCTCCACATTGGGGAGGTAATGTGAAGGTTCGGTCTGTTGCAATTTCTGTGTTGTCGTCTCAGTAATTTGCAGTTCGGGTAGGTGTAAATTTGGTCTATCGAAGTAGACCCATTATGTATATTGTATTACAGTAGCAGTTTTGATCAATACCTACATAGTTTAAATAGTACTATTTTGCAATAAGTATGCACTGACTAACTGGTAAATACTTTAAATGGACAAACTGCAAGGTTATCATTACCTCACCAGTGTCTACTCTTTGTAATAACATTGTTGCATATCTTTATTTATTAATTATTTTATTTGTCATTTGTTGACCGGGAGAGTCCAACTGAGCTAGTGCCCTTTTTCAGTGGAGATCCAGGGATAAAAGCTCCACAGTAGAAACAAAAATGCATAGTTACAGTTCATATCATTCATAGAAAAACATACAGTATGTGTCAGGGTAAGTTATAAAACTGAACTCAGCTGAAAAGGGACAAATTACTCACACGCATAGAGAAAAAATACAGTTAGATTAAACTTGCTATTACTGACAAGCAAATAGAAAAAGAAATACACATTAGGCTTATTTGCAAACAGTCAAGTAAGTGGTAAGGTAGAAAAGTATGAGAAGACGTTGGAGATGGTCATATCTTGACATGGCAGGTAAGATGAGAAAACAGCATTGTGAAGACTAGGTTTGGAAGTTAAGAGAATAGTAGATAAAAGATTGTAACTAAGTGAATATACAGAGTAATATTGATAATAAGGAGGCAGTAGTAGATACTAGTTAAGTGATAGCGGAGAAGAGAAGTGGTATGGGGGAGTGATTTCTGTTAGATTTAAGACAATACTGCAAGATAGCACTGACCCTCTTCACTTGTGTACATATGTGTTTAATATAGTTTAATATTCTACTAGTACGGAAGACATATTTAATGATGGAATATGGGCATCTATTTTCCATTTCTGCCACTCACTGGTCAAACTAGTCAGGCAACTTTGCTGGTGGTTATCAAAGCAATGAAGATATTGCTTTCCTGTGCGTGGTATTCTGAGGAGCTCTGGCAGCTCATCTGCCAGGTCTCACCATATACTGAATCTCCTGAAGAGGCCACCAGACCCAGCTTGCAGCCTGTCCATATAGGTTGCACAATAGAGGTAAAGGAAAAGCTTAGTTTCCATCACATACCAGCTTGTAGCTCAGCCCTGGGCTTTCACAAATGATCTCATGTTGCAAGCATCATTTACATAAGAACTTTTTAAACTTGTTGAAACTTTGTGAGTGTCACCATTTTGTGTGCTGCTGGTGATTGCCAGAAAGCCAAAGTTAAAACAAATAGTTTATAAAAAGTGCAATGAGTAGCATACTACAGAGAATAAACTCATTACTACAACATAGTGAAAATAGTGAAGGAATTGCGCCTAAAGTATTTGAAGGATAAAGTTCTGTTAACTGAAATCGTCTTACCGATTAAAGATTTTTGTCATATATGCTGCAGCTAGCACTTTCCTTATTTATCATACTGGCACTTGGCAGTAGCAAAGCACAAGACTAAGAATAGACAGTACTGAATCTCATGAAATATAACATTAGTCATCTTGTAGACTATAGACTCTCCTCTCCCAGGCACCTTAGCATGCCTGCAGTGCAATCACACATCATAGTTTCTTAAGTATGTCAATTCACAATTTAGTAATCAGTGACTTAGAGAAACCTGAAACCTATACATGCAGACACAGTCTCACACACAAACACACACACACACACACACACACACACACACACACACACACACACACACACACACACACTGAGAAATAAAAAAAAATCTGTGACATATTGATGCAGTAGTGTTTAAGGGCAAGATACACTTTGCAGTGTGTGACATAACTGATACAGAGTAGTGTATCCTACTTCATTTCACCCAGGGCAGGGTTACAGTAGTAAT
This sequence comes from Protopterus annectens, assembly GCF_019279795.1. Lineage (NCBI taxonomy): Eukaryota > Metazoa > Chordata > Ceratodontiformes > Protopteridae > Protopterus > Protopterus annectens. The sequence goes on from NC_056749.1 coordinate 584,117,096, forward strand.
ACCAAATTTGTTATGTCTCTGGACAAGATGTTGCAACATTAGGGAGCAAGGCACAGGAGACATAATTTTGTTACTGAAGAGAACTATAACCTCATGGATGCACTTAAAACATATATAAATGTCTGTGTGGTAAAGGATGCCCTAGACAGGCTAAACAAGCTAAGGTATGGAACCAAGTACTGGCTGATATAAATGCTGTAGGGAAAGGAATTGTGCATTGGGTCAATGTAGGAAGAGAGCTAATGGTATAGTCTCCCATGCTAGGAGTAAGGCAAGGCAGATTGAAAATCCTCATAATACCACAGGCAGTGGGCCTTCCACTGTCCAAATTTTAACACCCGACAAGTAGTATTTGCTGTAACTTATAGGGTGACTATGACACAGGGGATGATGGTACTGGTGGTATTCAAAGCTGCATGGATAAAAGTATATTGGCATTGCTTCATAATATGTACAGAGGTGGTGCAGAAGGTCAGTGCTATCTTGCAGTATGTTTTAATATGGTATTAATTCACTAATACAATAAATTACTTCATATAAATTTGGAATGATAGTCCATCAGCTAATTCAGCATTAGCAGCACTAACAATAGTGGAATATACAGCAGATGATACTTATGGATTTTAATTTTCACCTGTACTAATACTTGTTTAGGGTTTTACTGACAAGTGAATACCTAGGTATATGTTTTTGGTCATCATCCAACAGCCTTCCTGTCTCCTACCTAGTACTCCTTGTCAATGCTGGATCTACCAGCTAAACATTATCATCTGGATTCTCTCTGATTTTTGGTGGGACTTGTAGTAGAACTTGAGTGTTCGGGGGGAGGGTCTTGGCCGTCACCATTCTGCCATTGTTTTCCCATTAAGCCCTAACTCCTCCACCTCCCCCACCTCTCTCTCAGTGCGGTAACATGGTGATGCTCATGCTGTATACATGCATTGAGGGTGTGTGGTGCATTCTATATTGCCTTGCCTCTACAGCAGCTCATCCATGTCCACCACCCTTACTCCTCCTTGAGCTGTGCCTCCTCAATGCCACGTTCCAGCATCCACCAGGGATGGCTGCAGGGAATGCCAGCTTAACTGCTCCCCAAGGATAGGCACACCCATCTCTTTCATCATGCTCTATCAGCTGCCTGAGCCACTAATCAAACTAGGGTTGATAGGGCTAGAGACAGAGCTTTGTCCTTATATGCCACCAGAGTAGCTAGATATACTCTCTTGATAATTTGTTCACAGGCATGGCACCAGAATACTGATTTATGTTGAGTCAACTAAGGTGATTTCAACGAACAGAAAAAAATGAAAACTGTTCATTGAGACTACATTCGATGAACAACTCAACACATTTTATTTTTGCAGGGGGACAAGCTCCCCCACACCCCCATATCCCCAGACTTCTGTATACCAACTCCAAGGTTGCACAATAGTGGAGAAAAAAGTAAACTCCACAGTCTGTAAAACTCGTTTTGTCAAACAGCCATTGTTGCTTTTGTGTTTACAGAAATTACACTAGATGAAACAATGTGCTCCCCCAGAATACATATCAGTGATAGGATGTAGTGTACCACAGCAGGCTGATGTTGACAGCAGGATGGCTCTTGATGATGATGATACTGTTAGTTTCATGCAAGTAGCATACAGTTGGAAAATGTACTGACAGGGCTTCCTGCCACCCAAATAGGCTGATAACATCAAAATTAGTGACAGACTTCCACATAGTGCATCATGATGAAATACGATTACCAGAAAAGTTAGAATCCCTTGTAGTTCAACATCTCGTACTTGTGGACATCTTGAATCTCTAGATAAAGACACAGCAACATTGGAGGTTCAGTTACCCCACTGTGCTGTCTACTCACAGTAGTAACAAAGACATGAATCACATTTAGCTTCACACAGCAACAGATTTATCATGAAATTGTTTATGCGCAGGGTACTGCCACTGAGAGCCAGGTAGAGATAGTTCTAGTGACTCAGGATATATGTGCGGAAATTCACCAGTATTTGGGAATGGTGGGGGCCATGAACAATGCATTGATGGTCCTCATACTGAGAATAGTTGCTCACACTGTATCCATGCCAGCCTCTATCTGCACACTAGTGAGGACGTACCAGATGGACTTTGCTGACAGTAGTGGAAATGGCTGGGGGCAGGCCCATATGCATGGTTGATATTAAGCCATACACCATGGGTGTCCCAAGAAAGTACTGCATCCATGATTATGGATTCTACCAGAAATCAGTCAGCGAGGCATAATAGGACTTCTGCAAAACTGTTTTAGGATCATTCAGTAAAGTTCTAGGTCATACAGTACTGTCCAGTCAGTGTCAAGAGCATCCACCAAAATCTAGTATGTCTCCTCATTGTAAAAACTCAGTTTCAAGCTTATATGGCAGCACTTGATCCCGATCTAGGGAACCATCCCCAGTACTGTAGTTAGCTGACATTGTGTATGGCAAAATATAAATCTGACACTCATATACAGCTTCACACATTCTAACACAAACCTCACCCACCAACAACACCTAAAAAAGTCATGAGGAGATACAGCAAGCAGCAATATGCCTGAAGCAGACTTAGTCCAGAGTGTGATATTTGTGATGAGGAATAAAAACATTTGCACTTAACCTGCATGGTTAAAATATACCAGGCAACAAAACACCTGAAATAAGCTTAACTTGGTGCAGGTCAACTAGCAGCAAAATCAAACATCTCCATGGATTGCAAAGCAATGAGAAAAGGTGTGTCTTCTCTTTTTATAACTTATCTGTGCAACAAACATTTGCACAGGCAAAATGTAACTCTGAATTGCAAAAGTTGAGAAAGACCTTATGTGCAAATTTTACATACAATTTCTCAATTAAATCTTATTATGCAGTCATCTGCACAAAAAATTCCCTGTGACTATTCAGGTTTTAGACACGCATAACATGTCTCTGACTTGCATCTTTCTTGCTTTTTTATTTATTAATTTATTTATTGACATTTGTTTATCAGGAAATTTCAACTGGGTCACAAGAGCCCAACTTCAGTGGAGACAAATGGCGAAAAGCTTCTTTTAACAGAGAGAATATAAAAAATTTCAAATACATCACATAAGAAAAAGCTGAAAATTATACATTTCAAAAATAATCAACAATATTGTAAGGCACAGAGATATTCTAAAAGTATATTACAAAGAGAACAATGAGAAAAAGCAAAGTAAAACACTATGCACAACTCCGGAGGATGCTCTTTTGGCAGTTCGCAGTAGTAATAAGTAAAAGTCGTGTGTTTAGTTCAATTGTAAATTTTAAAGGGGAGGAGAGAAAGTTACGATAGATTAGTAAAAATGGGGTGAAGGTGATAGGAAAAGGTTATGTAAAGTGGTAGAGAGGGTAGGATAGCCAGGTGAAGATGAAGAGGAGATGGGTAGAGAATCTGTACAGACAGGGATGGAGAAAAGTAGATTGCCACTGTGTACAACTAGCACATATAACCCATGTTTTCATACAAATAACCATGAGTACCACCCTGAGTCATCGGCAAGAAAGGATGCATGAAAACCTCTACTATTCCTGTAAAAAACAGGGACAGAGAATACCTCCTTTTCAAAATGATCCAATGATAGAACCAACAGCTGACTTCACTGTCTTATTTCACTCTGGATGAGCAGCAGCATGCTATGTTCACCTAAACTGGTGGTCTCAATGCTTTTGCTAAATACTTGTGCCCAGGAAGGAATTCAATATATCATGTTAGAACAAATAGGTTGGAATAAAATATTATCAATAATGTATTAAGTCAAGTTGCGCAACACATATTTCCCCTTTCCAAAACTATTATTTTTTTTAATGCTTTCATTGTATTATCACTTGTGACATAGGCACATTTAGATTTATATAAAAGTAATCAAACTGTATTAAGTTAAAATTAACAAACATTACGCTTCACATATATTGCTATATATCATATAACCTAAGCAACATTACATAAATTATTCAATTCCTGCTCCCTTTTATAAGCATGAAACATCTTTATTAAACCATCACTTACAACATAAGAAAACATACAGTTATATAAATGAAAACAAACCACACCGACAATTCTAGTTGTAAGCATTTTACATCACAAACCATACTGACACACTCCCATTTGCAAACATTGTATATTACTTATAATCTACTCAGTTGTTTTCAATCAAACATTACATATCTCATTTAAGTCCTGCTTTTTTTTAAACCTCATTCCTCCCCTGTATGTATTGCTCCCACAGCTCCCATTTTTTCCTATGTAGTTTGCTTGTACCTTTCTCTAAAGATCTCAATTCCAGTTGTTTTATCTCTGTTACTATATGCACTACTTCTAATATAGCTGGTTTAGATTTTGATATGATGTTGTCATTTTCATTCTTCCTCGACCTGTGGGTTGTGGATCCGACTCGGACACTTTCAGAAGCTGAGGGTCCGAAGCTCAAGCTCCTTTCCTACCCATAATGCCTCACTCTCCCCTGTTTAAAGCAGATCTCATTTGCCGCTCTTAGGAGAAGCATCACAGTCCACTGACTCGAGTTCCTTGTGAGAGAAAAAATTTTCTTCAGTTATTAGGCTGGGTTTTTTTGTATTTAGCGTAGCCTTCCTTACACTGTACTTTACCCTACCTTCTAACTCTCTTCTCCTGTGTAAAAAAAAAAAAAAAAGAACTAGTTTAGTTGTTTTGTGTCCGCTGGAACTCTCTTGGTGGAAATTGCTTTTCTTTCCTTTTCTCTTGGCTCTTTTTTTCTCTAAAGTTGTGAGATGTCGAAGAAACCTTTAGATTTCAAGAAATGCACTTCCCGTGGACACAAGATTCCCTTATCTGATGCCCACAAAGAAGTGCATATATTGTCTCGGCCCTGCTCACCTCAAAGCTTCCTATGCCGCCTGTGAGGGTTTCCATCAGAGAGTGCTGGCCAACAGGAGAAACAAACTTTACAATTGAACGAACTAGGAACCAGATACCAAATGAAAACCAATCCAGAGAACAAGGCAGAAACCACCACACAAAATATATTAAGCCCAGGAAACAGTTTATTTAGTGCTTTTGTCTGTTTGTAACAATAGACTTCTTCAGAATAAAGATTACAGTTGAAAACACACTTAAATACTGATCTGAAGTAGTTAACTTCATTTGTGCAGCAACCTGTGGGATTCGGATCCGACCTCGGATTCGAGCCGGCAGTTTTCAACAGCTTTAGATCCGAGCTCCAAGCTCCTCCCCCTACCCATAATCCCCTGCCAACCCTGACTGACCTCAGATCTAGTTTGCCGCGGTTTACTTCAGCAGCTTGATCCCGAGTTCCAGGCGTTGTTCGTAATTTTCGTGAGAAAATTTAACTTTTCTAAACCTTTTTACTTCACTTTTGGTGTGATTGTGTTTCCAGGTCCCTTATCCCTTAGAACCATCTTAGTTTAATTTATTTTGTCCTATATTCTAACCTCCCCCCTCCCTTCATGGTGCCGTCAGGGTTGTGTGTGTGTGTTTGGGGCCTAGTGTGTGTGGTTTTTTCCTTCTAATACGTCTGAGGCCCCAAAGTTAGTGTTTTCAAAGTGCACCGAGTGTGGCCATAAGCTGTCCCCAGCGGATGGCCACACTCGGTGTGTGATGTGCCTTGGGGTTGAGCACGTCCTCCGATTGTACCATCTGTGCAGCGTTCAACCCCAGGGCACTCAAGGACCGGAGGTCTAAGCTGATTCTGGCAGGTCTTCTGCCCCTGGACTCGGCTTCTACCTCCGGTCCTCCCGTGGCTCCCGCTGCGGCTGCGGCGGCCGCCACTCCTGCTTCCCTCCCCACGGCCTGGACTCAACCTCGTGCCTTAGGCCCGGAGGAGAGGGAGGCTAGGAAAGAAAGGAGGAAGGAGAAGCACCACAAGCGGAGGGCCGAGGCCTCCGCTTCGGGCCCCCCGGCTAAGCGGGCTTCTCCCTCCAGGACTTCTGGGTCTCCTCCTTCTCGGATCTGGTCCCCGTGCTTTTCACCGGGTCCTGAGGAGGAGGAGACCCGATCTCCGTCGAGGTCATCGAGGCGACACTCCCGCCCCGCCTCGGTGGCCTCGTCGAGATCTACCCGAAGTCTCACCGATGCAGATTTGGACCGGATGATGAGAAGATTCCTCCAGGCCCAACTGCAGATGGGAGTGCTCCTGCCTCCCCCCCCCTCCGGGGGGGAGCTCGACCTCCTTCTTTGCCACGATAGCTCCTTCTCTGTCCCATTTCCCGGGTTCGGAGTCTTCGGAGCCGGGCAGCCTTGGAGCCGGGGGTGTGTTGGCGCTGATAGTCTCGAGTACTTCGGCTCCAACACTTCCCTCGAGTCTGTCGGGTCCATTCTCTTCGGATCCGAGCTCTCAGAGCCGAGGGCTGAGCTTCGGATCCGGCGGTATCGGCATGGCTTCGGCTCCATCTATGTTGGAGCATGCTGGTCCGTCGGATCCGATTGCTTCGGCGCCGGCTCCAATCCATCCGTCGGATCCGAGGGCAGGTCTGCTCTCGGATCCCAGAGAGAGCAGCTCTCCCTCGGCATTCGATGTGGTGGAGAGGGTTCTGTCGAGGGATTCCAGGCCCCCCGGCCCTTGCCACGGCTCCACCCTGCACTCCTTCTCAGTTGGGTCCGACTTTCATCACCCGGCCCCAGGGACAGCCTACTCTGACGTCCCAGGTAGTTCCATTGGAACAAGACGTTGCTCGTGAGACCTCCTCAGACAGCCCCTTCGAGGAGGTTCCTCACAAGCGAAGGTGCAAGAGGAGGCACCTGGACTCCCCCGAGTCCTTGACTGAGGACACGGATTTGGAGGAATGGGAAGGCTCCCCAAGATCACCCCCCGAAGATGTCTCATTTGGTGACATCATGGAGATGCTCAGAATTAGGGGGGGGTGGTCTGCCCCAAAGCCTATTTCGGACGAATCCGTGTTCCTGGAGGCGTTTGAAGCAGGCCCGTCTACCTCTTGGGTGTCCCCTCTGGCCAACCCCCTGGTAGACTTGATTACTACCAGGGCGTGGAAGGTGCCGGACACTGTGGAGTCAGTCCCCAAGCGCCCGGACAAGATTCTCAGCCCACTCTCCGACAAATCCCACTGGAGCAAAGGCCCCACTGTAGATGCCATGTTGGTGGTGGCGGCCACCAAGAGGGAACTTGCTCAGGAGAGCCCCTCGGTTCATCCCCCAAGCAAGGAGTCACAGTTGATGGACCGCCTAGGGAAGCGGGTGTTTAGTTCGGCTACCTTCTCTGTGAGGTCGCTGAACTACATGGTACATGTGCTACGACTGCAGAGGGACCTTATCAAAGAGTACGCTGCGTCACCCCCCGAGTCCATGTCGGCGGAGGACAAACAATTGCACTCCACCCGGATGGCCACTCTACGATCCATATCTAACACCTCTATGCGGCTACTGTCTCATGCCATGGAAGGAGCCGCTAGAGCCAGCGGAGCGGGCCTCATTATGAGACATCAGGCCTGGCTCCGGCACTGTGATTTCATGGAACCCTTTAAGGCATCTTTCGCTAATGCTCCTTTTGATGGTTCTGCCCTCTTCGGCAAAACCATGCGAGATACTTTGGTCCAGAGTGAAAAGGACGGGAAGACGTTGTCTGCCATCGGAGTCCGCTTCTCTGCTCCCCAGAGGTCCTTCTCTAAGAACCAAAAGGGACAGAAGAAGATGTGGTTCCAGAAGTCGCAACAATCTTGTCCTGCTCCGGACTCCCAGCCCTTCCGCGGCAGAGGAGGGCAGGGTGGACACCGCCCTAGAAGCAGAGGGGGCCCGCGGAACTTTGGATCCAGAGAACCCTTCTTGGACCAACCCACGCAACACCCCTGAGGGGTTGCCCGACTGCTCCACTCTGGAGGCAGTCAGGGGGTGTTTCTCGAAGCACCCAGCAGCTTGGGAGTCCATCACGACAGACCGCTGGGTGCTGCTTCGCATCATATCCAGATGATATCAGATTCCCTTCTCTCATTACCCACGCAGCCCCAGATACCTCCCCGATGTCCCACCCGATCAGAGGGAGGCCGCAGCAATGGAAATCCAACACTTGCTGGAAAAAAGAGCCATCCAACACGTACCCCCAGACCAGTGCGGGTCCAGGTTTTACTCCAGGTTCTTCTTGGTGCCAAAAAAGATGGGGGACTTAAGACCAATCCTCGACCTCTCTTCCCTGAATCTGTCAGTAACCAAAGAGAAGTTCCGCATGGTCACTCTTCAATCCATTCTCCCCCTTTTACGGGAGAACGATTGGATGTGCTCTATAGACCTCAAGGATGCGTACTACCACATTCTGATGGACAGGTGATCCAGGAGGTTCCTCCGCTTCCGGCTAGGAGCCAATCATTACCAATTCATGGTCCTCCCCTTTGGTCTCACCACAGCCCCCAGGGTGTTCACCAAAGTGTTAGCAGTGATAGCGGCCCACCTGAGGCTCCAGGGAATTCTTGTCTTCCCGTACCTGGACGACTGGCTCCTGACCGCCCCGACAAGGCATCTACTGTGTGCAGCCAGAAACTACTTTCTTCGTCTAGCTCCCCGGCTGGGGATCACTATCAACATAGAGAAGTCGTCTCTTACTCCGACTCAGACTATAGACTTCATAGGGGCCAGATTAGACACGAACAATCTCCTAGCTTTCTTGACCCCAGACCGGCTATTAACCCTGAGGCTACATGTGCAAGCCATTCTGCAGTCTCTAGCTCCCCCGGCGGAATTGCTCCTGACGGCTCTTGGCTCGATGGCGGCAGCAATCAACCTATTGCCAATGGCTCGGTTGAACTTGAGGGTCTTACAATGGACCCTTCAGGTGCAGTGGTCCTTTCTTCACTATCCTCTGAGCCATCCTGTTCCACTCAGCAGGGCTTGCAAGAGGGCCCTCCTATGGTGGCTCCAATCCCTGGACCTCCAGCAAGGACGCCCCTTTTCTATGACCCCTCCACTAGCCACGGTGACCACAGACGCCTCCCGCCTCAGGTGGGGGGGGCATTGTTCGGGCAGGACAGTCCAAGGCACGTGGGACCTCGTGGAGACCTCACTGCAAATCAACGTCCTAGAGATAAGGGCAGTGCTGTTAGCGTTGCAAGCACTTCAGGACCTTCTTCCTGTAGGAACGATTGCGATTCAGATGGACAATATGTCAGTTGTCTGGTACATCAACAAACAGGGGGGATCCAGGTCTTACCCACTCTGCCGAGAGGCCATGAGGGTGTGGGAATGGGCGATCTCCACCAACCACTTTCTCGTAGCAACGCACATTCTGGGATGGTCCAACATCCTAGCGGACAAACTAAGTCGCACCATCCTGTTGCCATACGAGTGGTCTCTGAATCCCGAGATAGCAAATCAGATTTTCGCCAAATGGGGTCAACCCTGTTGCGATCTCTTTGCCTCTCCCTCGAACACAAAATGTTATGACTACTTCACTCTCATTTCCCCCTCTGGGGAACTCCCGAGAGACACTCTGGTGCATGCTTGGCCTCCCAGTCTTCTTTAGGCTTACCCTCCTCTTCCCTTGATGCTGAAGTTTCTTCCCGTTTTGGCCTCGTCAAACCAGGTTCCCTTACCTTTGGTCTCATCTGGTGACTCCTCCTTGGATTCTGGTTCCCAGCCCGGATCTAATATCCCACCCCCTAGATCTCCCAGTCCCAAACCTGGTCAACCTGAAGCTCACAGCTTGGCTGCTCCAGTTCCACTCGTAGCTAGGACTCCCGGCATCTCTTCCCCAGTTAAAACTATTCTAGTAGCAGCACACAAGCCTTCTACTAGAAAGATCTATAGCAGCAAATGGAAACGTTTCTCCATTTGGGCGGAACGCAAAAATTTGGATCCTTTTACTGCTCCCTTGCCCGCTGTATTAGACTTTCTGTCAGGACTGTTCCATCAGGGGGCTAGCTCCTCCACAGTCAAGGTTCAACTAGCAGCTATCTCTCATTATCACGTGGGAAACGAACTGGGCCCTTTGATCACCACGAAATTATGCAAGACCTTTTTGAAGGGCACCTTTCTGCTCAGACCACCAGTGAAGGATGTAGTCCCTCCTTGGGATTTAACGCTGGTGCTTCAGGCCTTGACAGCTCCCCCGTTTGAGCCTGCAGCTACAGTAGATCTTAAATTCTTGTCATGGAAAATGGCCTTTCTTGTCGCTATCACCTCGGCTCGAAGGGTCTCTGAACTACAGGCCCTCTGTGTAAAACCCTCATACTTGACCTTTCACAAGGATAGAGTTTACCTCAGGACCAATCCCTCCTTTCTTCCCAAGGTTGCCTCTGAGTCTAATATTAACTAATCCATCAACCTGCCGGTCTTTTTTCCTAATGACCATAACAAAGGGGAATGCAAATTACACTCATTGGATGTGCATAGACAACTTCGCTTCTACATCCACAGGACATCTGGTCATAGGAAATCCGACCAGTTGTTCGTCTCCTTTGCCAAATTTAATTTGGGTAAATCTGTGTCTAAAGTCACACTGTCTAGATGGATTTCGCAGTGTATCCTTTTAGCATATGAAAGTTCGGGCAGGCCCGCACCTCAGGGAGTCCATGCCCACTCTACTCGTTCTGTGTCTACCTCTGCGGCTTTTAGAGCTAGAGTCTCTTTGGATGATATTTGCTTGGCAGCCACTTGGGCCTCATCTCATACCTTTATCAATCACTATAAATTGGACATTGTCTCCAGAGGTAGAGCATCCTTTGGCTCTGCAGTGCTCCAGAACATCCTTCCATGATGGCCGCCCAAGATTTAGGTAGCTGGGAACTCTGTCCCATAGGTTGCTGCACAAATTAAGTTAACTACTTCAGATTACGAAGTTATGTACTCACCATAACGTTCCATCTGAGTAGGTAAACTTCATTTGTCAGCAACCGTCCCTCCTGCCCCCTCACTTGTGAATGTCTTCATACTCAGGTCCATGGGGTTTACCCACTTATCTTGAGAATGATAATTTTATAGCAGTCTCTGCTGTTGGGCAAACTTGATCTGAGGTCAGTCAGGGTTGGCAGGGGATTATGGGTAGGGGGAGGAGCTTGGATCTCGGATCTAAAGCTGTTGAAAACTGCTGGCTTGGATACGAGGTCGGATCCGAATCCCATAGGTTGCTGACAAATGAAGTTTACCTACTCAGATGGAACGTTATGCTGAGTACATAACTTCTTATTCCTTCCAAGACACATGACTTTATCAGCCAGTAAAAACTTGAAAGCAATTAGTAATAACTTCTGTAAACAAAGCACTTTAAAAATGTGAATACAAAATAATTTATTTTGAAGGGCCTTTTATCTCATTTGGCCCTATCTACAGGTTCTTCTTCTTCTTCTTCTTCTTCTTTTTCTTCTTCTTCTTCTTCTTCAGGGGCTCAAGTCCCTTCCAAAAAACACAGAGAAGACAGAGAATGCAGCAAATATTTCCTGGGAAAATCTGCTTCCTCGTCTTCGGACAAGCCTCCAGCCAAGGCTGCTATGGCATTTCATCCCAGACCATTGGATCCTAGTAAGTCAGCCCAATCCTTTAGTCAGCCCCGAACTTCTTTGCCTTCTGTGTTCCCTCCTCCTACCACAGGTTTGCCTTATAAAGAGAGATCTCTGAGGATTTCGTCCAGGCCACCTTGCACAGCATCTTCTGTCAGGCCTTCCCTTTCAGAATCAGAGATAGACAGATTGATGAAGCAGTTCCTTCAGATGCAGATCCAGATAGGGTTCTTACCAGCCCCGTCCCCTACCAGGACCATAAGCAGACAGTCACCCTTTATGCCTTTAGCTTCTTCTCCAATCCAACCTGCTTCCGAGCCCTCGGATCCAAATCACCTAAGAGCTGAGGTGTTGGAACTGATAGTTCAACCCTGGCACCTTTCCTGTCTTGTTTGGTCCTGACTGTGTCAAGGCAGAGTGGCTGTCTGAGCCAAAGCCTCGACATCGGTTCTGAGGGGTTGACCATGACTCTGAAGTTTTTGGAGCCATCGCTTCCACTTGGAGTGTCAGCATTCAACAACTTGGCCCCTGCTTCCATCTTGGAGCAGAGGACTGATGGAGTTTGGTGATCCTCTGTCCCAGTACTTTTGGCTCTGGGAGGATGGTCTTTGGCTTCTCCGGCCCATTCTGCTTTTGAAGTGGTGGAGAGGGTCCTGTCCATACCCAGGAGATCCTCGGCTCTCACCCTTTTGGATCCCCTTCTCACCCCCTTGGAGACTGTTTCTGAGACCTCACCACTGCCTCCCTTGGGACAGCTAACCCAGCAAAGTCTGGAAGTACTTCCACCTTTGGAACCCCAGATTTTGTCCGATGTCTGCCTGGAACACCCCACTGAGGAGATCCCCCAGAAGAGAAAGTGGAAAAGGAGGCACCCGGATTCCCCAGAGGAATCCATCACAGAAGACACTGATTTCAAGAAAGGGGAAGGGTGCCCCAGATCTCCATCTAAGGATGTCTTCTTTGGAGACATTTTGGAAATCCTGAGCCAAAGAGGTGGGTGGTCTTTCCAAAACCCTCTCTCAGAGGATATGGTGCTCTTGGAGGCTTTTGGGTCCAGCCCATCTACATCTTGGGTACCCTCCCTGCTGATGCCCTCTTCTATCTGATATCAAGCAGGGCTTCCAAGGATCTGGACATGGTATAACCTATCCCCAAGCATGTAGACATGACTGACCCCATTGGACTAAAGGAATCCCGGTAGATGGCATGGTTGTTGCACAAGCCATCAAGAAGGAGCTGGCCCAAGAAAGCTCCTCTGTCTGTCCACCTAACAGGGAGTCTAGGGCTATGGACAGATTCAGTAAGAGAGTTTATGCCTCGTCTATCTTCACATTACAAGCCTTAAACTAACTTTCCCATTTTACTAGGCTACAGAGAGATTTAATCAAAGAACTCTCTAGCTCGGTCCCAGAGTCCATGTCTCACTCCTTCTCCTCCAGATTGTCCACTCTGCAGTCAGTTTCCAATACATCCATGAGTTTAATCTCCCATGTGGCAGAGGGTACCTCAAGGGCTGCAAGTTTTGGCATTGCCATTAGGTGCCATGCCTTGATGCGGCAGTGTGACTTCACTGAACCTTTCAAGGCATCTTTCGTCAATCCCCTTTTGATGGCTCGTCTTTGTTTGGGCCCACTGTTAGAGACACAGTCTGCCATAGCAAGAAAGATGGAAAGACCTTGTCTGCCATAGGAATCCATTTTTCTACCCCCCCCACCAAAGATCCTTTTCCAGGAATCAGCGGGTGTTGGGACTGTGGTTCAAGAAATCTCAGAGTCCTTTTCAGGAGTTGCAGGGAGAATATTCCCCCAGAGGTAGAGGGGGAAATGGTTTCAATGGTAGATGTCACCCATGCGGGCAGAGGGGGTCCTCAAAATCAAGGGTCTTGGGATTCTATCTCAGACAGGCCCTTTCAGCACTCATGAGAGGTTGCACAGCTGTCATTCTCTGGAGGCAGTTGTGAGGGTGCTTATCCTTGCACCCAGACGCCTGCTAGCCATCACAAAAGATCAGTGGGTGCAAAGGATCATATCCAGAGGATACACCATTCCCTTTTCAAAACTCCCCAAACCAAAAACTTCTCTCCCAGATGTTCCACCCACTCAGTGAGAGGCAGTGCAGTTGGGGATCTCAAAGCTGCTCCAAAAAAGAGTCATCCAGAAGTTCCCACCAGATCAGATCGGGTCAGGCATGTACTAAAGGTTCCTTTTAGTACCATAAAAGATAGGGAACATCAGGCCCATCTTGGAACTGACATCCCTGAACAGGCCTGTAAAAATGCAAAGTTCAGGATGGTCACAGTCAGTCCATTCCACCTCTGTTGAAAATGGATGACTGGATGTGGTCAGTGGACCACATCAAGATGGATAGGCACTCCAGAAGGTATCTATGTCTCAGGCTAGGAGCCAGTCATTATCAGTTCAGAGCTCTTCACTTTGGTCTCACCATAGCCTCCAGTCTTCTCACCAAATGCATGGCTGTAATTGCAGCTCATCTCAGACTGCAAGGGTTCCATGTTTTTCTGTACCTAAATGACTGGCTCCTAACCGCTCCAACAAGGCATCTGCTCACCTGAGCCACGGACTATCTGTTACAACTGGCACCTACCTTGGGCATAACAGTCAACACACAAAAGTCTCAGCTTCAGCCAGTTCAGAGCATAGATTTCATAGAGGCTCATTTGGATATGACCAAGACGTTGGCCTTCCTTACTCCGGACAGGATTTCAAACAAGACTACATGTCAGACAGATTTTGGTGATCCCAGTTTCTCCAGCCAGACTAACACTGAGGGCCCTGGGTTTCATGGCTGCCACCATAACTCTGTTACCAACAGCACGCCTACACATGAGAGGGGTCCGGATGGAAAGATAAGTCAGCAAGCAAAGGAGAGTAGTATTGCTGAAATTGAATTCATCCTCAAGTCTTGGTGAGTACCTTCACTAGGTGGACCCTGTTTTTTCACAAAATCTCACCAAGATGACACTGACATTTAGAGTGTATTTTATATAGCATATATCATGGATAGAAGTAGGTCAAAAAATAAAAAAAGATAGCTGGGTGCACAAGACCCAGGTTAAAAAAGTGCCCAATCCTGGTAGGTGCACTGGTGCCAGGACTGGAAAACAATGACAGTGTAGAATCCTTAAAATATGGAAACATTCCTACAATGGGGCCAGGTCAGGCTAAGAGGAAGATGCCCCCCCCTCCCCCACCATTGTAGAAGGAAGTAGCAGTCCACAGAAATCACAAAAACTGATAGGCCAAAGAGTAACCATAAAGACAATAGAATGGACTACTGAGAATAAAAAAGAAATTATGTATTGTTGCTGTTATGCAAAAAACCCAGAATTTCCAGACACAAGATATACAAAAAGATTAAGAGAGAAATTAGAGGAAAGAAAAATACTTCCATAAGAAAAACTGTCAGAAGCTTTAAATAAAAATGTGTGTCCATTAATACAACAGATATGTGAAAAACAGTATATAGACCAAGAAACTTTGATCTGTTTGGAAAAAAAAGCATCTGAGGAAGTGCGAAAATATAAACAACAAAACCTAGAGATTTTTGAAAAGTATAAAAAAGAAATATGGACATGAGAAAGAAAGAGGGAGTTGATATGGTGCAATATTTATGCAAAGCCGAAAACCAAATTAATCAATAATAAAAAAAAGGCAGCCCCAACGATATTCAAAGAGAAATACAGGCAACGGCATCCAGATATGGAAAATCTCACAATAAAAAATAATATCAGAAAGACAGAATGTAGAAAATATTAGTAAAGTAGAAGTTAAAATTAAAAAAAGAGAAGTTGAAGTTACGGAATGCCTGCGAAGTGAAGTTATTTGGTGTAGAAGGTCTAACACAGGATCTGAAGTAGTTAACTTCATTTGTCCATCAACCTGTGGGTATCGGATCCATATCGGATCCGAGCCGGCAGCTTCAAACAGCTAAGATCTGAGCTCCAAGCTCCTCCCCTTACCGTATATAGGCAATTGAGATTCTACTTGCACAGGACCGCTGAACATAGGCAATCTGAGCAACTCTTTGTATCCTTTGCAAAACCCTCTTTGGGCAAACCAGTATCAAAAGTTACATTGTCCAGATGGATTTCCCAATGTATACTCCTTGCATACAAGAGTTCTGGTAGACCTGAACCTGAAAGAGTCCACGCTCATTCTACCCGATCGATCTCTACTTCTGCTGCCTTTTGCTCCAGAGTCTCCCTGGATGACATTTGTTCAGCAGCCACTTGGGCTTCATCCCACACTTTCATTAACCATTACAAGTTGGATCTAATTTCCAGAGGGAGAGCATCCTTCGGCTCTGCAGTGCTCTGGAATATCCTTCCATGAGGGCCCCCCAAGTTTGGGTAGCTGGGGACTCTGTCCCACAGGTTGATGGACAAATGAAGTTAACTACTTCAGATAAAGAAGTTATGTGCTCACCATAACATTCCATCTGAGTAGGTAAACTTCATTTGTCAGCAAGCAATTCCCCCCTCCATCCCCCTAACCTATAGTGCGTCCTAGAAGGATTCCTTGTCCTTTTCTCCAGATAACACCAGGTTAGGAGTTGCAGGTGATCTTTTGTTGTAATATGCTGTTTTACCATAGCAAACAAGATCCGATGTCAGAGAGGGATGGCAGGGGATTATGGGTAAGGGGAGGAGCTTGGAGCTCGGATCTTAGCTGTTTGAAGCTGCCGTCTCGGATCCGATATGGATCCGATACCCACAGGTTGCTGACAAATGAAGTTTACCTACTCAGGAGGAACGTTATGGTGAGTACATAACTTCTTTTTATACCACAGCATGATGGAATGAGTCCCCAAATTAAGGAGAAGCAGGAAGATCAGTAGACATCTGAAGAAGAAATATGGACATGGGAAAGAAAAAGAGATTTAATATGGTGTAATATTTATGCAAAGGAGAAAGCAAAACTAATCAATACAAAAAGCGTAGCACCCAAGGTGTTTGAAGAGAAATACAGGCAAAGGAATCCAGACATGGAAAATTTTACAATACAAAAAAATAAGAGGACAAAAGGAAAAGTAGAAAAGAAGATTAGTAATGGAGAAGTTAAAGAAATAGAAACTGAGGTTATGGAGTACCTGCGAAGTGAAGGATTTAGTGTAGAAAATCTAACTCAGAAAGCACCACAGCAGGATAGAGCAATGGACATCCAAATTAAGGAGAAAGCAGTAGAACGAGAAACAACTCGTCAGTTGCCAATAAAGATATTTTGGAGTATTCCAGAGGAAACCAGTATAAATGTTCACTTGAAGCTGGAAGCAGGGGAAGGAACAAGAAACTGTGGCGACTCTGACGCAGTCAATGTTGAGGAGTGATAGGCCAGTGAGTTCCCATATGACAGAGCAAAGGATGACACAGGATGAAACTGAAGAAAATGTGCCACAGGAAGATGCTATAGAACTTTCTATAGAATGCCCGCAGGAAATGGAGAACAAAAATGTGCCTCAGTTTAGAAGAAAATGAGCTAAGAAAAGATTTGCTTGATTTAATAGAGATAGACATATTAAGATCAATTAAAGAAGTAGACTGCAGAAGATCAATAAAACCCCAAAAGTCAGAAGTTTGATAAAACAAATGAACACAGTAATTAGGATTGTCCATAGAAATCCATGCAATATAACAGAAGTAAACAGGATATATTACTGTGCAGCTAAATTAATAACAGATAAAATTCTGCCTCAAGAACATAAGGTATAAGGGAAAGGAAGGGGAGAAACTGAATGTCATCATGGAAGTATCTAATAGAGAAAACTGTAAAGTAGTTAAGACAAGAAATGTCACTATTAGAAGAGTACAGAAGAGGGAACAGCTCAACAAAAATACTCAGAAAGATAGACTTGATAAATGCAGTGTGCAGTATTATAAAATATCAGGATTTATCATGCACTGTCACAAATAATAATCTATAGGTATAGATTCCTGTGTTGCCCATATCCTTACTTGGGTAGGAGGAAGCTTCTCTGTTCACCAGTGAGAGTGGGGAGCTTTGAGCAGCCTATCTGTCACTGGAGGAGTGGTCTCAGCCCTGAAACTAGTAGCTTATTGGCCGCTCTGGTTCAATTCCTATCTCTTTCAGTTTCCCTGCTTTAGAACCTGCATTTGTGTGGTTTTGCACGATTTTGCGCATAGCGCAGCATCGGGCAACGACGCTTAAACTGGTTTAAACTATTCCCGGCTCCACAAAGTCTGCTCTTCACTTTTTCCCTTAGAACTGTTCTAAATCTCAAAGTAAGCACTCTATTTTCATTCTAAAGCCCTGCAGTTGCTCGTATAAGTAATCTTATAAGTAAGCACTAAAACTAAAGCACTATACCCTCTTATACTCCCTTTAAGTACTTGGCTCCCTATTGGTCCTTTTTGATCAGTCAAAAAGTAGTTCCTTATACTATTCTGGCATGTCCAAAAGTCAGTTTTGGGTTTACTCTCCAGTCCAGCTGGTGAATCTGGGAATCTTGAGGCAATGTTACAACTGCTTTATGTACACAGACCACCCTCTCCTCCTCCCAACAAGCTCAAATATATGTGAGAGATGCAACTATATAGCCAAACTGGAGGCTGAGCTTTCTCAACCCAATACTGACGCAGTCAGTCAGGAGGAGAAGGTAACCACACACACCACAAATCCAGTCTCACATAGATCTATCACAACAGAAAACCAAACACATAAACAAACAAAAACATACTTGGAGGCTCTAAATAAAAATCTGCCCAAACAGCAGAGACCTCCAAAGCAGACATCTAAGCAACCGCTACCCCACAACAATACCCACGTATCACATAGTTCACAAAGTCAGTGTGCCACACAGTCACAGCCCTTAAGGCTAAACAACACACCTAATACACTTGTAATAGGTGACTATTGTCAGACACACTGACGTCCCACTCACCAGGCTGAACAAGGAGAAGGTCACTGTAAGCTGCCTGTCGGGTGCCAGGATCCGCCACATAACACAAGCACTCAGGTCACTCCAAAGCAAGTACAAATATGACTCCGTCATTGTCCATGCTGGTGTGAATGACCTGAGATGTACCTCCCCGGACTACATAAAAAGAGACATAGAGGAGCTCTCTGATCATGTAGCCCAGGCCGGTATGACCCTGACCTTGAGTAGCATCTTACCCTCACCAAGAATGATGCCACAGTATAAAGACAAAATGATCAATTTTAGCAATTGGCTAAAGTATTGGTGTCATTCAAAGGGGATCCAGTGTCTGTCAGCCTGGGATGACATGCTTGACAAGCCACGTTGCGTCGCTAGTAATGGCTTGCACCTGTCACCCCTGGGCTTTCGAATACTAGTTAAGGCTCTTGCCACCCCATAGTGCCTTTTGTAGGCAAGGCTCAAAAGACAAACCCACCTCCATAGACAACACAAAGAAAAAGAAACTAAGGGTAATGCTGCTCAACGCCAGAAGTCTAAACCTCAAGATGCATGCACTCAAGGCTCTCCTCAGTATGGAGAATATCGATATCTGTGCAGTAACAGAAACCTGGTTCAAGGCTCCCGAGAGCACCCCAGCACTACCAGGTTATACCTCATACCATGCTTTTCAGCCCCAAAACTCAGACTGAACCACAAAAGGAGGGGGAGTATCCATATTCATCAAAGATACCCACACCTCCAGGTTAGTGGCACTGCATGAAGCATCGGAGACCATCCATGTGCAACTAATAGTGGGCAAAACTGCCTTTCAGTTTGTAGCCTGCTACAGACCACCTTCCCAAACTCAGGAACCCCACTTGGCTTTCCTGAGAACACTGGAGAATATGAAGGTCTCTCCAAACACCATTATATTGGGTGACTTCAACTACCCAAACATAGACTGGGAGCACTACTCAAGCCCCAACACCCTCGCCCAACGGTTCTTAGAATTTATAAACTCAAATGCTATGGAACAACTGGTCACCACTCCCACAAGAGGGGAAAACATATTGGACCTGATTATCACCAACATGGGGACTCTGTGTTCCATACCAGAGGTATACCCCTCATTGGTGAGATCTGACCATAAATTAATCTCACCGGACATCCATATCCCGTCCCCACCCCCAGCCAAGGAAACCACTGTGAAGAACTTCTCAAAAGCAAACTTCACACTTCTCAAAACCGAGGTGGAATCCTTCAAAGCCCCAGGGCCAGTGGAAAATACGGCCCAAACCGCATAATCCTTTACAAACGCTTTCTATGGACACCTACAGGAATGCATGGATTGTGCTATCCCAAATAAAACCAAGACTCATTCCTCCAAAGGCAGGAGACCTGTCTGGTGGACCCCAGCCATAAATAAGCTATACAACAGAAGGAGGAAGCTACTACATGATAGAGCAAAATCCCAAAAAGGGCAGGCATCTCTGATCAGTACTAGCAAGAAACTACGATCCCTCATAAAATCATCTAAGGCCAGCTTCGAAAGAAAAATTGCACAAGATGCTAAAGATAATAACAAGGTCTTCTTTAGTTATGTCAGGAACCTGGGTGGCAACTCCCAGATATGCTCTGAGTTAGTTCAAAATGACAAAAAATACACTGAACCCACAGACATTGCCAACATCCTGGCAGACAGGTTCAGTGCAAACTTCTCCCCCCCTTCCCCCCAAAAGAGCATATGTCTGTCCCAACAGAGTGTAGCCTCCCTGACATCACAGATGCACAGGTGAGAGCTGCCCTCTCCAAAGCAAAAAACACAGCATCAATGGGACCGGACGGTGTCCCGGGCTGCATCTTACACAAACTCCAAGAAGAACTGAACCCTCACATAAAGGCACTGTTCAATCTCAGCATTACTACAGGATATGTACCCAAGGAATGGCGTACAGCAACAGTGGTCCCACTCCACAAAGGTGGTGCCACAACGGACCCTGGAAACTATCGCCCTATAAGCCTGACTAGCCTGGTCTGCAAAGCTGTCAAGCGTATCATCATGAAACTCATAAGCAAAGACATTGGGAACCTCCAAACACTGAATCCTACCCAGTTCGGCTTTGTTAAGGGCAGATCTTGCCTCTTGAACCTGATCAACTTCTTTGAAACAGTCGCCAAGTCCATAGATGAAGGGAAGGTAGTCCACACAGCCTACCTGGACCTCGCAAAAGCCTTCGACACAATACCCTACTCGGGCATCATAAATAAGCTCACCAGCTTAAATATCAACCCCTATGTCACAAGATGGGTTGCAAACTGGCTCAGCGATAGAACCCACATGGTCAGAATTGCAGGTGCCGTGTCAGACTCTAAACCAGTTACAAGTGGCATCCCACAAGGCTCAGTCCTGGGACCTCTCTTGTTTGGTATATATTTCTCTGAGGTACAGGCTAACATGGGAGGACTATGGCTGACCAAGTTCGCAGATGACTGCAAACTGGGTGCCATTATCAACTCGCCAACTGACACAAGCATCCTTCAAAAGGGTCTCACAGAGACGGATAACTGGTGCCAGAGCCATGGCCTAAAGCTAAATGCCAAAAAGTGCATAGTCATCCCCTTTGGGAAAACAAAGTGCCCACAAATTACCACATAGGTGGTAATCCATTAAGTATGGAAGAAGTAATTAGGGATTTGGGGACCCAAGTAGATAGCAATCTCTCCTTTGACAATCACGTTGCCAAAGTGGTTAGAAAGACCTTCTATATAGCCCACCTTATCACGAAAGGGTTCACATCTAGATCAAGAGAGGTCATTGTGCCCCTCTACTCATCACTCATCAGGCCCATAATTGAATACAATGCCCCATTTGGGATGTACCTTACCCGACACCTGCAGCAACTGGAAAGACCCCAAAAGTACCTCACCAAGAGGATCAAGAGACTCAAACAGATGCCCTACGCAGTTAGGCTAAAGAAACTCCAGCTCTACTCAGTTGCTTACCGCCTACTCAGAGGCGATCTGTGCCTGACGTATAAAGCCATGTCCAACCCAGAATTAATGGACATGCTCCACCTCAGGAAATCCAAATCCCTTAGAGCTACACGCTCCAGGGACTTAAACCTCAGCACAGAAATAAATAGGACATGCTGGAGGGACAGATTCATATCCCAGAGGCTCCCCTCACTCTGGAACAAAATCCCAATCCATGTTAGGCAGAGTCCCTCAATGACCCTCTTCAAGAGAAATCTTGACGAGTGGATGGGAGATCGTAGGTTTACCCCTGGGATCTCTTCTGTGTCCCTACTAGACAGAGGCACAGTAAACTAACCTCAAAAGGGCTATCTTCTGTGACCTACTATACAGAGGCACAGTCAACTAATCTAAAAGGGTGGCGAAAGCCAAACACACTCTAGCTAGGTTTATAAGTGCCCTAGGGCAGATAGCCTAGTATCAACCTATGAACCTATAAAAATATCAGCACAGGCAGAAAAGCTTAGAAGATACACAAATAAATATAAAGGAAAAATACAAAATAAGCAATTTATTGATGACCAAAAAAGGTTTATAGAGAATTGTGAAACAAGGTAAAAGGAATTGAAAGATCACCAAAAAAAAGAAGTAGATACATTTTGGAGAAGTATTTATGAAGATCCTGTGGAACATAACAAAGATGCTAAATGGACAGAAGAAGTAAAAGAAAGAATAAGAAGTTCAAAGGTACAGGATATGAAATGGGATGAAGTAACAGCCAAAGAGATTGAAACAAAGTTAAGAAAAGCCTCTAATTGGAAAACCCCAGGGCCAGATGCAGTACCTAACTTCTGGTTTAAAATATTAACATCTTTGCACAGATTTAGCCATGAGTATGAACTATTTATATGCCCACCCCAAACAGACACCAACTGGATTACAACAGGAAAAACAATGCTCCTACTTAAGAGTGAACCTTACAAGCTATCCTAAAAATTATAGACCAATACCTTGCCTTCCGATGATGTATAAATTATACACTGGAATTGATGCTGACAAAGTTTATAGTCATTTAGAAGAAAACTCAATTATGGCAATAAAAGAAAGTCATATGGAATAAAGAATTATTTGTTGTTAAATAAAGTCATAATGGAGAACTGCAAAAAGGGGAAGTATCTAAGTATGACATGGATTGACTACAAAAAAAGCATTTGACAGTGCCTCACATTCATGGATAAAAAGTGCTTAAAAATGTATAAGATACACCCTACAGTGAAAATTACACCACAACTTCCATGAAACAGTGGCAAACCACTTTGCAGTTAAGCCACGATAAAGAACAAATTATTATTCCAGGGACAAAAATCCAAAGGGGGATAATCCAGGGTGACTCTCTGTCACCGTTGCTCATGTACCTTGCCCTTAACCCATTAAACTGTCTGATTAACAGATTATTTCATGGCTATCATTTGGCTTCCAGAAAGCAACAAAGTGTAAAGACTTTTCATCTTCTCTTTGTCAGTGATTTAAAACTGTATAGCTCATCGGATGAGGAACTGAAAGCACAACTGCAAGTAGTCAAAACTTTTTCAGATGATATAAGAATGTAATTTGGTCTTGATAAATGTGCAAAAGCAACCTTTAAAGCAGGAAAGCTGCAGCACCAAGAAAAGATCAGTTTGGGACAAGAATATGATGTAAAAGAATTTGATAAAGAATCAACAGTAAAACATGAACAAATGTAAATAAAACTTAGTAAGAAATATTTTAGAAGATTTAAATTAATTTTGAAAATAGCATTGACATCTAGGAACAAAATTCAAGCTATAAAACAAGTTGCTCGAGTTTTGCAGTGACTGATTAGGTCAAAAAGGTGTTGGATAGATTAGACAGGAAAACAAGAAGGATGATTCATGCTCATCAAATGATTTATAAAAATCAGTGCATACTAAGACCAAGATTTTATTTTCCCCATTCTGAAGGAAGTATGGGCCTCTTTGCAATTGATTATATGTATAGATCTGCAATAATGGGACTGCATACATATTTGCTGACCTCACAAGACCCAAACACAGTGAAAGTTTTGCATCATGAGGAGAATAAATCTAAAATGACTTCCCTTCTAAGTGTAGCAGAAGTGTATCAGCCTCAATCTGGAATGGAAATCAAACCAGAAGTAGATAAAAATCAGGCAACAACTGAATTTGCCAAAAAACAAAAGAAAGAATACAAGGTGAAGGATTAGATGAGAAGGCAAGAAGTGTGGAAAATACATAAATATAGTTGCAAGTATAGAAAACTCCTGGAAGAACCTCATGTTGATCAGGATCGAATGCAGGAATGGTTAAGGAGAGGCAAATTCAAACCAAAAGATGAAAGGTTAATATTGTCGGCCCAAGACAGTGGCCTATGTACACGTTGGTTTACAAAGTACATTGAACATGTGGGAGAAACAGACAACGTAGGTTTTGTAAAACATAATTGGAAACAGTGACATAACTCATTGCTGGTTGTGACATACTAATGACAGAAGGACTGCGTACTGAAAGGCATAATAATGTGGCAAAACTGTTGCACTGGGGATTGTGCAAACATTATAATATTGAAGTAGCTGAAGAACACTGGAAACATGGGCCACAAAGCATCATAGAAAATGATGGTCTACATCACATGGGATCACCCATTAAAAATACAGTTCAAAATACAGATGCGAGAAAACCAAATATAATGGTCCATGAAAAGTAGGCAAAAGTATCATTGAAATCGCTATATCCAGTGATTACAGTGTCTTGCATAGAGAAAGACATAAAGTCATAAAATATCAGGATTTGCAGGCGGAAAAGAGGGCAATGTGGAAGAAAGATACCCAGACAGTTCCAATAGTAGTAGGAGCAACGGATCTTATAAAAAAGAATCTACAATCCTATTTAGATATGTTACCAATACATGTAACTCTATGAATTGCAGAATGAGTCATTACTGGGCACATTGTGAGTGCTGCGAAGAGCACTTCCGGCTGACATTAAAGATTGAAACAATACTAATTTCATGAACTTTAATCATACTTTGACTTAGGAATAGGGTTTTTTCCCCATCATGTTATTAGAAACCCAAAATATATGGAGAAATTAAAAAGGAAAATTCTACAATGGACCTTAGCAGTCCAGTGGTCACTACTTCAACACCCCCTCAGCTGTCCGATCAAACTATCATGTGTGCAAGGATTTTGAACTCTGGTGGCTTCACTCTCCAGAGGTTCTTCAAGGATGCCCCTTTGTTCTTCCTCCCCCACATGCCACGTTGACCATGGATACCTCCCAGGTGGGTTGGGGAGGCATTTCCTAGGTTGGCTGGTCCAAGGCACATGGACATCACAGGAGACCAACCTGCATATCAGTGTTCTGGAGATGAGAGCGTCTGTTTTAGTGTTGCAGGCATTTCACAGCTTCCTTCCTCCAGGGACTACTGTGATACAAAAGGACAATATGTCAATAGTCTGGTACATCAACAAACAAGGGGGAACCAGATCCTACCCCATGTGCCGAGAAGTAATGGGATTATGGCAATGGGTGATCTCTACCAACCACTTTCTGATTGCAACATACATTCTGGGGAGCACAACATTCTAGCGGACAGGCTCAGCAGAATCTTACTGATGCCTCACGAGTGGTCTCAATCTCTACGCATCCACCTACAACAGCAAGTACAGCAAGTTCTTCACCTTGATCCCCCCTCAGGGACAGTCACCCAGTCATCCAGTTCCAATGATGACTAGATCTGCCAGGCTTTCATCCCCAGTCCAAAACATTCTGATGTTCTGATCTCCTCCCACAAATCTTCGACTAGAAGAATTTACAAGAGCAAATGGAAAAGATTTTCTATTTAGGCTAAACAGCAGAAAATTGATCCTTTTACTGCTCCTGTTCCAGCAGTCCTAGATTTCCTTGCTTATTTTTTTATGAGGGGGCCAGTCATTCCACTGTAAAAGTACAATTGACAACTATTTAGAATTTTCATATCAGAGAAAATGCATCATCTTTGGCCTCAACAAAGTTGTGCAAGGCTTTTCTTAGAAGGACTTTACTTTTTCATTCTCCTGTCAAAGATCCAACACCTCCTTGGGCTCTATGAATGTTATGTTGTCCATCTCGCCTTCCTTCTTTCTGGTTGGGTTCGGAGCCAATCTTGGCTCCGACTCAGCCACTTCTAAAGCTCGAAGAGTCCTAACTGGCTCAAGGCTCACCCCTTATCCCAGCATGCATAGCGTTAGCTACCTAGATCTCATTTGCTGCTTGCAGCATCGAGATTGTGTTCTGCTGGCTCAGGCAAATGGGTTAATTTTTTCTATAAAAATTGCTGTTTGGTCAGGTCTGATTGGTATAGTTAGCTAGAGTTTAACTGTCGTTTTATCCCTAAACTTGCTACAGTTGTTGTTTGTGATTATAGGCCGTCGTTTCCTCTCAGGCCTGTTTTGTCTGTATTGTCGGCAGCCCATTTTTTGTTGGGGTTGTGTTTTTTTCCCTTTTCCCTCCCTGCTTCTTAGGGGAAAAAGCTGTTTAAGTTAGATGCTTTCTCCCTTTGGGAGTTTTAGCCATTTAAATTAGAGGCTTCCCTTCCTTATCTTCTATCCCTCTTCCAAAAAAAAAAAAAAAAATCTCTTTCCTTTAGTGCATGCTTTTTTGTGTGAAACTATGTCTAAAGAGTTTACAGAACAGTCAGGCTTTAAAAAATGTGAGTCGTGTTGCTAAAAAATGTCCCTTACGGATGGGCATACGAGTTGCATTTACTGTTTAGGTGCAGTCCACCTTCACGAATCGTGTTCTGTGTGCCGTGCTTTCAGTGCACAAGTGTTGCAGGAAAGGCGCAATAAGTTGATCCTCAGAGGGTTGTTAAAACCTCAGGTTGAGGTTGCTTCGGTTACTCAGCCTTCAACATCTGATGAAAAACAAGCTTCTCTGTCGGCTCCACCTTCGGTGCTGACAAAGGCAAAATCAAAATCTTTGGATCCTTTGGAGCGGATTGTTGGCTCCGAAGATTCCTCTGTTCTGGTGGCTCCATCTGTGGCTTCAGAGCCGTCCCAGACTCACAAGAGGTCGAGATCCCCTTCATTGGACCCGGTGAGATCTGCCCCTCAGTCACTGCTGTTACAATCTGAAGCAGGTAGTCACCGGTCCTCAGCCCACTCCTCTCAATCATCCAGGAGTTTATCGGATGATGATGTGGAGAGAGTGGTGAAGAGGCTACTTGAGACATGGGTATTTGGTCAGTTGTTGTCAGGGTCAGCCCAGAAGGAGGTGGCTCCATTGTCTGGTCCAGCCCCTATCTCGGTTCCTCCTCTGACTGCGTCCAGTTTGGAGCCGTAGTGCATGGAGGTAGTAGTGATGGAAGCCTTGCTCTGTTGGTTCCAACATTTGCTCTGACCTCCTCGACAGTCTGCTTTGTCGAGAGGTCTGGGCACCGAGACTCCCTCGTCAGCTCAGAGGGGGGAAGTGGCATTGGACCCTTGTCCGACCCCGCTGTCCCTCTCAGAGCTTCGACGCAGGTGAGTTCGGCTCCCACATCTGCCTCGGAGCTGTCGCTTTCAGTGCAGAGTAGGTCTCCAGGCTCCTCGGAGCCGGAGCCGCTCTCCATTCTGGACCGCGGGGCCTTCGAGGTGATGAGGAGTGTGCTGTCCTCCGAGATGTCTCCACCCTTGGCGCCACTGGACCTGTCCCCATCAATACCTGTGTCTGCCTCGGATCCTTCTCTCCATTCCAAATGTAGGGAACCTATGCCCCAGGACACCCCACTAGGCAACCCCTCTTCTCCCAAGACCTTTCCTGTGCATGTCTCAGAAGAGGTTCCTAGGAAGAAAAAATGTAAGGGGAAACATGTGGACACCCCTGAGTCCGTCACCTCTGACACGGACTTGGATGACTTGGAAGAGTCCCCACGGTCCCCCTCTGAAGATGTCTCATTCTCAGACATTCTGGAGATCCTTAGACAGAGGGGAAACTGGAAGTCCCTTGCCCCTTCTGAGGATGAGTCCATGTACCTGGATGCATTTGGTTCCCGACCTTCCACCTCCTGGGTGTCTCTGCCTTTCGACCCACTTTTGACTGTCGTGAGTCGAAAGGCTTGGAGTGCTCCAGATTCCATGGAGCCTGTTCCGAGAAGGCCAAACAAATTTATAACTGCTCCAGATGACAAGTCCTTCCTCTCCAAAGGTGTGCCAGTTGATGCTATGGTTGTGACAGCAGCCATCAAGAAGGAAATTGCAGAGACTTCCTCTTCTATCCATCCGCCAAACAAGGAGTCTAGAGCCATGGATAGGTTTGGGAAGCGTGTTTTCTCTTCAGCGGCCATTACCCTCCGGTTGCTGAACTACTTAATGCATTTTACAAGGCTTCAGAGGGATCTCCTTAAAGAGTTGGGAGATACCATCCAGGATCCTTCAGCTGAGGCAGAGGTTTCCAAGTCCGCTAACCAGCTAGCGACCCTAGCCTCCATTGTCAACTCCTCCATGTGCTTGATTTCTTATGCAGCAGGTGGAGCGAATAGGGCTGTAGGCACAGGAGTAGCTCTTCGCAGACACTCCTGGATGTGCCTCTGTCAATTTGCGGAGCCCTTCAAGTCCTCCTTTATGAATGCCCCCTTTGACGGCTCGGCCTTGTTCAAGCTGCAAGTTTGAGAGGCTCTTACCAGGAGTGAATGTGATGGCAAAACTTTCTCTGCCATAGGCATCCGTTTTTCCACTCCATCCCAGCCTTATCCCAAAGGCCAAAAGATTGGAAAAATGTGGTTCCATAAATCCCAGGGAGCATTTCCAGACACTCGTGGAGAAAATTCCTCAAGAGGCAGAGGGGGAAATAACAATGGGAGACACCGACCTCACGGCAGGGGAGGTCTGTAACAGGGCGACAGGGATACGTTCTTTGCCAGATCCTTTCAGAATCCCTGAAGGATTGCCTGACTGCTCACCTCTGGAGGCAGTCGGGGGCAGAATTTCACTGTACCCAAGAGCCTGGCAAGAATTAACAGAAGATGAATGGGTACAGCGCATAATATCCAGGGTTTACAAAATTCCCTTCACCCAAGCACTCCCAAGATGTCAAAAATCAACAATCCCAGATTTTCAACCCAGTCTTCGGGATCAAGCAGCCATAGAAGTAAAAACTTTGCTACAAAAAAGAGCCATTCAGGAAGTCCCCGCAGACCAGATAGAATCTGGAACTTACTCAAGGTTCTTTTTAGTTCCAAAGAATGCAGGGGACTGGAGACTGATCTTGGATCTCAGCAAGCTAAACAGGTCAGTAAAGAAGACCAAGTTCCAGATGGTGACACTGCAATCTATTCTACCCTTTTTGGGTCAGGACGATTGGATGTGCTCTGTCGATCTCCAGGACGTGTACTACCACATAAAAATGGACAGGCGGTCCAGGAGACATTTACACTTCTGACTGGGAGCCAGTCATTATCGGTTTAGAGCTCTGCCCTTTGGCCTCACCACAGCCTCCAGGGTGTTCACCAAATGCATGGCAGTAGTCACGGTTCACCTGAGACATTTGGGAATCTAGGTGTTTCCTTAGCTACACGACTGGCTGCTTTCTGCCACCACCAAGCGTCATCTCCTAAGGGCCAGGAACCACACAATTCACACTTGTGCAAGCCTAGGAATCAAACTAAATTACGAAAATCTGCCTTGTTGCCCTCTCAGTGTATTACTTTCATAGGCACTCAGCTAAACAAAAGAGGCATTATAGCCAAGCTTCCACAAGAAAGAGTGCTAGCCATTTGAGGTCAGGTGTCTCTTTTTTTGTCAAAATCAAAGGTTCAGGCTTGATTTGTCCTGAAAGTCTTGGGGTTAATTGTGGCTACCATTACTCTAGTTCCGCTAGCCTGTTACCACATGAGGATCCTGCAATGGCTTCTCTTCACTCAGTGGTCATATCAGGATTTGCCAGTGTCACACATGATCTTAATCATGGATACTTGCAAGAAAGATCTACAGTGGTGGCTCCACTCTCCCCTAGTTACTCTGGGCAGACCCTTTGTAGTCCCTCTTCCAGTAGCCACAGTGACCATGGACATTTCCCAGATAGGGTGGGGGGGGCATTATCTGGAGCAGACAGTCCAAGGAACTTGGCAACCTCACGAGTACCATTTGCACACCAATGTCCTGGAGATGAAAGCAGTGTTACTAGCGTTGCAAGCACTTCACGACTGTCTCCCTTTGGGCAATATAGCAATTCAGATGGACATGTCACTAGTATGGTACATCAACAAGCAGGGCGGAACCAAATCCTATCCCTTATGTCGGGAGGCCCTTCGGGTATGGCAATGGGTGGTTACTTCTCAGCAGTTTCTGGTTGCAACGCACATTCCGGGGAAGTCCACCATGATAGTGGACAAGCTCAGCAGGGCAATTCTCATGCCCCATGAGTGGTCTCTGAAACAAGGTGTGGCGGACATGATTTTCCACAGATGGGGCCAGCCTTGCTGCGATCTATTTGCCTCTCACCTAAACAAATGCAGCAGCTATTTTGCCCTAGTTCCCCCTTTGGAACAGTCACCCAGAGATGCACTGCTCTAAGATTGGCCCCCTCAGGATCCTTTATGCTTTTCCCCCCTTTCCTTTAATTCCAAAAGTTCTTCAGAAAGCAAAGTTTCTGAGTTGCAAACTGATCCTCATTGCTCTGTACTGGTCTCATCAGATATGGTTCCCGTTTCTATCACACTACCTGCAAGAGGAGCCTTGGATTCTGGTCCTGGTTCTGGACTTTCTGACACATCAGTCAGGCGCTCTTCATCCTTCCATTTGAACTCTCAAACTGACAGCTTGGTTTCTCCACTTCCAATCCTAGCCAGGTTCCCTGATATCTCTCTGATGGTTCAACATATTTTAGTCTCTTCCCATAAACCAACTACTAGGAAGCTCTATGCTAGTAAATGGAAGAGGTTCTCACTCTGGGCCGAACATAATGACATTGATCCTTTTACAGCGCCAGTTGCGAAAATTTTGGATTTCCTGGCTGAAACCTTCGAAAAAGGAGCAGCGGCTGCTACGATTCATGTTCAACTGGCTGCTATTTCTAACTTTCATGTGGGGCTCCTAGGTTCTAATGTCATGTCCCATAAGTTATGCAAGGCCTTTTTGAAAGGTGCTACACTATTGAGACCTCCTATCCAAGAACCTCTCTATCCTTGGGATTTAAACCTAGTACTAGCCACTCTGATCCTTCCTCCCTTTGAACCAGCTGCTTCTTGTCCTATGAAGTTCTTATCATGGAAGACTCTTTTCTTAGTCACGATTACATCAGCTAGATGAGTTTCTGAGTTGCAGGTACTTTCCATCCACCTGCCTTATATGATTTTTCACAAGGATAGTGTCTATTTTAGGACTAATCCTTCCTTTTTACCAAAAGTCTGCTCAGAATATAATTTGAATCAGTCAATTGAACTTCCTGTTTTCTTTTCAAATTATGGCAACAAAGCAGAGTACAAATTACATCAGTTGGATGTCCACAGGCAATTATGATTTTATCTTCAAAGGACCAAGGACATCAGAAAATCAGCTGTTTGTATCTTTTTCTCAGAGCAAACAAGGCCCATCAGTTTCCAAAGTGACTCTTTCAAAATGGTTGTCTAGATCTATTACTCATGCTTATGAGTCTAGGAATGTGTCAGTCCCAGAGAAAGTCAGGGGACATTCCACTAGGTCCTTGGCTACCTCCATAGCTTTTCAAGCTAAGCTTCCTTTAGATACTGTTTGCTCAGCAGCAACATGGGCTACTCCCCATACCTTCATTACACATTACAAAGTGGGCATGGCTTCTCGGAACAGGGCATCCTTTGTGTTCCACGGTTTTGAAGTCTCTCTTCCAGTGAGCCACCCGGGATTTAGGTGCTTGGGACGCTGTCCCAACCAGAAAGAAGGAAGGCAAGATGGACAACATAACATTTCATGTTTGTTGTCCTGTATCTCACCTTCCTTCTTGCGTTCCTCCCTCCTTCCCCCATCCTGGATGATTGAGAGGAATTTACTTTTTGTCTGATATGGCTCAGTATCCTTTGCCTTTCAACCTTTGGTGTTCTCCTTGTCACCATGTTTTCTTTTCCTGTTGGTATAAGGAGCCTTATTGTTACTTACCTCTTTTATTGGGTGTATATATATATATATATATATATATATATATATATATATATATATATATATATATATAAGAAATTTCCTTTTATAGTGGTTAGTTATCACAAATGAGATCTGAGTAGCTACTGCTGTGCATGCTGGGATAAGGGGTGAGCCAGTTAGGACACTTCCAGCTTTAGAAGTGGCTAAGTCGGAGCTGAGATCGGCTCCGACCCAACCGGAAAGAAGGAAGGCAAGATACAGGACAACAAACATAGAACCTTATGGTAAGAACATAACTTGTTTTTTACAGCCTCTGGTTCTTCCTCCTTTTGAACCCTCAGCCAAAGCAGATTTGAAATTTTTGTCATGGAAGACTGTGTTTCTGGTTGCTATCACTTCTTAAAGAAGAGTATCTGAATTGCAAAATCTGTCCTCTAAATACCCTTACTTAATTTTTCGCAAGGACAGAGTGACATTACCTACTAATCCATCCTTTCTTCCTAGAGTTGCAACTGAGAACAATATAAACCAATCTATCACCTTACTGATCTTTTTTTCCTTATCTTCAAAAAAAGGAGAATACACTCTTTATATGCTGGATGTTCACAGACAGTTACATTTTTATCTAGAAAGAACTAAATCTTTCAGAAAATCTGACCAGCTTTTCATATCGTTTTCACATGCCAAAAAAAGTAAACCAGGTGCCAAGACCACCTTAGATAAATAGTTAAGGAACTGCATTTCATTTGTTTATGAATCCAAAGGTGTTTCTTTACCTATCTGACTCAAAGCTCATTCTACTAGATCAATGGCAGCTTCTCCAGCTTTTTGGACTAAAGTTTCAATTGATGATATTTGTTCAGGTGCCTCGTGGTCTAATTCTCACACATTCATTTCCCACTA
Organism: Protopterus annectens; assembly: GCF_019279795.1. Classification (NCBI taxonomy): domain Eukaryota; kingdom Metazoa; phylum Chordata; order Ceratodontiformes; family Protopteridae; genus Protopterus; species Protopterus annectens. Next base: position 584,149,442 of record NC_056749.1, read on the forward strand.
CAAACTGGACAGTGTGTCCAGAAATGGAGCTGCTTTTGGTGTTGCAGTGCTCCAGAATATCCATCCATGAAGGCCACCCAAGGTTGTTGTAGCTGGAGAGACTGTCCCACAGGTCAAGAAAGAATGAAAATGACAACATCAGATAAGTTATGTACTTGTCATAACATTCCATCTGTGTTGCCCTTTTCATTCTTCCTCGACCTTCCCTCCCTCCTTCCCCCTGTCACTTTGTGAATGACCTGACAGATATGCTTGTAGGAAATGCTATTCATTGTTGAGCTCCTCTTCTTTTCCTTTGATTTTTTTGTTGGTAACTTTCAGAATTAATGTACATTGCATATATCATGGTAAAACTGGTAACCAAGGTAGCAGCAAACTTGAAATGAGGTGACCGGGGGGAGTGAAGCATTATGGTTAGGGAAAGAGCTTGAGCTTCAGAGCCTAAGCTTTTGAAAGCGGCTGAATCAGATCTGAGGTCAGATCCAAAACCCACAGGTCGAGGAAGAATGAAAAGAACAACACAGATGGAATATTATGGTAAGTACATAACATTCTTTATTTCTATTTTCTATTAATTGCTTTTTGACAACAAACATAATTAAAGACAGCAAGGCCTTACCATGTCTAGGCAATTCCAATTCTGTATCATAGCTTAGAGGAATCATCTCCCTTGTCACTCCAATCTGCCCACCCAGTATCTCCAAAAGTGCATCCCGCAGGGAATCCCTAAATTCCACCAACTTACTTCACCCCCAGAAAATATGTTTCCAGTTACCTCTTTCTTTTCCCTCACACTTCCAACATTGGCAATCTACCTGAGGAAAAATTCTCTGAAGTCTACTTGGGGTATAAAAATATCTATGTAAGCATTTCCAAGCAAAAATCCTAAATCTTCTAGATTTTGTTGCATATTTGGGAGACATACATATATTCTCCCACTGTTTCTTTGCAAATTGCTTATCCAGTCTCTCTCTTCCATTTCCTTTCTAACCTCCTCTGATTGATTCTTATAGTTATCATGCAATATTTTATAAGCTTTACTAATTATTCCTTTCTTAATGGAAGCTTCTGTTCTAGATTCTACTAAAAACTCAACCAGTGCTGGTCTTTCATTTAGGACCACCCCCCATTTCTTTCTCTTTGCCTATACTCTTATATCAGTCCTTGATAGGGAATGCAGTCTTTAACCTGCAGTCCAAGTAAATTCTTACCATCTGCTCATGCTATCATCTTCCCCTCTCTAGTTATTTGCTCCCAATACCTTGGTTCCTTTTGCCAGTCTTTTTCAATAAATTCCAGCCCCTCTTTCCTATTGTCTACACCCCTAATTGCAGTCATCCCTATCGGCAGAATCTCCTTTCTCCATTCCCGTGTTAGCTTAGTTCTTACAATACTTTCTGCTACTTCATGGATATAATATTATGTATGATTATTTTTATTCTCCTTAAAGGCCCACATCCAGAATAATCCTAGTCTCTCCTTGTTTCTTAGGCTTCCCCCCTGTTTCAACATCATCCCTTTTCACTTTGAATTATAGTTTTCTGCTTGAGGTATGTACAGGAGCCTTAGCTGTGTAGCTCTTAAATATCCTTTCAGATTGGGTAATCCCAATCCACCCTGTTCTACTGGGAGAATCAGCTTGTCCCACTTGACTCTTACAGTCTTCCTCTCCCAGATAAAGTGCTTCAGCTCTTTATTAATTGCTATCCACAACTTCTCCTCTGGTTGGTAAAAATATGCCTGATCTGTGTATAAGACTGAAGGGACTAAAACATTTTGACTCCTTGCATCGTACTATCCATGTCCATATAACAAAGCTTCCATTTTCTCAGTTTTTGTATTATCTTTTGATCTGATGTTGTCAATCTTCATTTTATCCTTGACAGATGGGTTTGTTTCCGATATTGGAACTGACTTAGCCCTTACTACAGCTTGCTCCAGCCAAAAACTGTTGAGCTTCACCTGTACCCACAACTCCTGTCACTCAATTACCTTAGATCTCATTTGCCACTTTTCAAAATGGTCGCTTTTAGCTACTGCTCTTGAGCTTTAGTGGGTTTAGGTAAATACTTTTGTTTATCTCTAATAGTTTTCTTCTATCCTCTTTAAATTTTCCTTACACTTAGTGTTATCCTTTAAGTATCATTGTTGATACGTTTTTCCCTTATACTTTAGTGTATTTCCCACTATCATCGTTGATAGTTCCCCTCCCTTTCTCTTGTAGTTCTTATCCCTTTTCTGTACCCACTTGTGTACTTCTCTGGCTATCATCGTTGATAGTCTTTATCCCCTGTTCTTTACTTAAAAAAAAGTTTATATATATATATATATATATATATATATATATATATATATATATATATATATATATATATATATATATATATATATATATATATATAGCTATATATATATATATCCTTTTTTTCCTCTGCCTAGATTTTTCACTATCTGTAGTGTCATATGTATTCTCTGCATCAAGACCCACCAACAGCAATGGTATCTTCTTACAGTCTGCTTCCCTCTGGATAAGCAATGTTCTGTTATTGTTGTCAAATGTTTGCCTCCCCTCCAGAAAGCCACTTTGATTCATATCTATCAATTTTGACATTACTTTTGTCATTCTTTTATCCATTATAGGCATGAACACTTTATAATCATGGTTTACTATTGAACTGGGCCTGTATGAATTTGGGTGTGATGGATCTTTACCCTCTGTAGGTATTACAGCTACCACTGCTTTCTTCTAAGATGTTGGTACTTCTCCTCCTCTTAAAATACTGTTAATTAAACAAAGCCTTCCTGATCATTATAATTTTTTTTCCCACTTAGCTTCCAAACTTCTACAGGAATACCATCTATTCCTGGGGACTTTCCTGTGGATTGGTTATGCATCACAATTTTTATCTCATTTCCTCCTATACTAACCATTAGTAATTGAGCCTCATCTACCTCTAACTTAGGCATATTTAATTCTTCCATAAACATTTCCATTTGTATGGTTTCTTTATTTCCATATTTCTCTGCTTTATGCAGACTTTCATAAAATTTCAGAAATATTTTCTAATACCTCTACAGGATCTCTTGTTACCTTCCTTGTTATAGGCTCCCTAAGCTTGGCAACAGCCCTTTCTACTTTCTGTTGCCTGAGTCATGCTAAATATTTTTGTGCTCTAGTATTATTATCAAAAAACAGTTGCTTAACAGCAGTCCTTCCAAGCTCATGCATATTATTGAGGAAATCCCTTATCTTCGGCTTAGCATTCTGCAGGTGATCTTCTTGTTCTGTACGATTCCACCATTCTGCAATACTTCAGCATTGTTCAGTCCTTCTAAATAATTCTTGTTACTTCTTAACCATAGCTCCCTTTCTTTTATTTCCACCCTATTTTTAAACTGCACCTTAATTTTATCCCACTCCCCAGCTATATTTTCAGAAGTAATTTTTGTCCTCTCTAATAGTTCCTGAATAATTTCCACTACCCATTCCCTAAATTCCTCTTTTTTCAACAGATAGGTAAGAAAGTGACAGTGTCATTTTTATTTCATGACCCTGTGTTTTTATTTTAGTTATTATTGGTGCATGATCTGAAATAGTTATTGGGTGCATATGAAGACCTTCAATTAAATGCACATGTTCTTGTGAAATGTAAATTCTGTAAATTCACAGAACCAGCTGACAACATATGAAAAGTCAAAAACAAAAGCTGAAACCAAGCTCGTAATGGATGCACAATAAATGAAATCTGAAAGCAGAAGTAAAATTACTTCTTTAATAGACCATACATTCCACAAAGTTGTTTAGATTAAGCGCTTTCATCCACACTAAAGTGGACTTCATCAGAATACCTGACATTGTGTACTAACTATTATTTAAAAACTTTTTGTCGCCAAATTCGCCTGTCTTACAAATTTAAAGTAACATGGTATCAATTTCCATCATGTTGACCATTCATGAAAATTACAATGTTAACTTTCATTCCCTATCAATTCATTCATAAATTTGATCAAAAATTTATGAAATAAAATAGAAAAACATACAGTACATATATAATTGATATAGTATGAAAAATACAAACAATATATTCTAATACAATGCATTTCTATTAAATAACTCCATAAAGAATAAAAAAAATATATTAAAATCAATTAAATAAATCTATATAAAAAATCTATGACTATGTTCTAATATTTGACTGAGAATCATAATTCATTGACTAAATATATACTGATCAACAAAGTATGCATATATAAAAATGAATATCCATCCTGTCATCACATAAAAAATGTGTGCAACTTAGAAATATATAACAATCATGAATATTGATCCTGTCTTAAATTTGAATCTATACTAGCACAGTTGTAAAATAGGTTTAATAGTAATGTATTCATTTAATCCAAGTTCTCTAGCGGCATCAGTTAATATTTGCCATATTATTTCTTTTTTACTCAACTGTGCCTTTATGTTTCCACCTCGTGGATCTACCTTGATCTGATCAATTATCCCAAATTTAAATGTATGTTCATTGCCATGTTTAGCTATATGCCTATATAGTGCATTGTTAGTATCCTTAGTTCTAATGCTATAAAGGTGGTCATATATTTTCTTTTTGAGTTGGCTTTCTGTCTTACTTGTATAGTAACAAGAACATGACATACATTTTGCTAAGTATATCACATTCCTATTATTAGAATTGCCTTGTCTAAAATTAATGTTGATGTAAATTCTGTCTAGCCTAGCCTAGTTTTTATATCTTGGGGGATAATATGTAAATTCACTCCGAACTTCTATTACTGAATTCACATCTTTATTGGCATATATTTTCATAAATTTCTTCAAACATGTACCCTCCTTTGTTATCCTTTCCCTTCCAGGCCTCCCAGACACAATTTCACTGCTGCAAATCACATTCCAGTCCCCACCTATAAGTAATATGCCTTGCTGAAAACTGATTATTTCTCACAGAATTTTCTTAAAGGACATCAATGAGATTCTGCTATTAAATGCTCAACATTTCTTCCCCTTTTCTCCCTATTTACAGTCCCTGCTATGAATAAACAACAATAAAACATTTAAAATATTTTAAATCGACTGTTTCTGTCCACTAGAACAGCACCTTACTGTACTGTGGTGGTTTCACTTTCAAAAAACTTTTATCCTGCCCTGGAAAAGCTTGCTGCAGTCTCCAATTCACTGATGTCATCAAGGCCAATGCATACAGGTAGTTTTCTGGTCAGTTCCCTCCTGAAACTGACATCATCATGTCCGTCCTAAAAACTCACCTATGCTCTAATGTCACAGCTCCCCTGGTCCTTCCCCTACCCATACAGAAAGTAAAGGCTAGAACAAGTAAACACTACATTAGTCAAGTCCTTTGCTGTGAGCTGTCAATCACAGCAGGTAACAGCTCAAATTACTCTTAGCACTTTGACAGGTAGGGAAGTTAGGTGTGAAGGGGATGGGAGATGAGTCGAAGTAGTACAATTCAGGATTCACAAAAGACTGCTATTTAGCCATACTATAAAGAAGCAGCAATAAAAAGCACTTTGAAAATCAGTTCTGTGGCATTTGCACTGTTTGTGTTTTAAGTAGTCATTGAACGGCATGAAAATGTTAATTAAAACTGACCGAAAGTAAGCAGTGTATGCATGTAAAATCAATGCAGTGACAGGAGCTTTAGGAAGAAAGAGACCTGCATGATGTAATTTTTCAGACAAGCACTGCATTGTGGGATACCTAGAGGCAGACTAATCAATCAGGATCACTTCAAGATGCTAGACCCCATGTGGTCAGACTCAGAAATTACATATAAAAATATTAAAAAAAAAAACTGTAAGTAGTCCCAGAGTGGTGTTAAAGTATAGGGAACACCAAACCATGATGAAATATTTTTTTTTTTTTTGAGTCTGTGGGTACGATTCACTTTAAGCTCCATTATAGCAGTTTTAGGTGAATGCCGTTAGCACTACATATCTGCCATTTTTATATTTTTTATCCTCTTCTATCACTATTGGAGCTCCTCTTGGAATTAATATAAGTACTCCTTTTTTCCTTTGTCCCAGGTATTCCACTGAATAACCATCCTGAAAACCTTTCTTTGTCAAATTCACACATTCAGTTCATTTAAGTGTGTCTCCTGTAACATAGCTGTTTGCACTCTACATTTGTAATATAGTTCACTACTCTCTCATTTTTGTATTTATCTGTACAGCCATTGACATTTAAAGACATTACAGAATGCATCATTGCATTAAAATGTTATTATTTCCACCTTTTATGTATAACATCTTTTTTGTTAAATGTCTAGTTCTAGCTTTTGTGTTACATGCATATACCGTTTGTCAGGTTGAGCTTTTATACAGTTGTTTCTTGTCATATCCATTTGGGCCTATGTCACATCTTACAAAACTTTTTGTTTTATTGAAAGACCTCAAAAAAAAAAAAACACCCTCAATACCCCCTAAAACCTGTTAACTTAATACTAACAGACAAAACTATGTACATCTTCAGATATTGAAGTTTTACCCTCCTAATAGGAACAAAAGTCCCAAACTGACAGCCACACTGACAGTCTTGAGTTAACCTAAAAGAAAGGTTATGCATGCTAAAATGCATGGTGCATCCTGTGTTTTATTAAGTGCTAATTGGTTTTGTCTTAGCTTTATAGCTCTCCCAGCTGGGAAAACCCCTAAATGCTTTCAGAGAACATTATGTCCTAGCCAGTTTCTCTTTTCTGTTTTTTTTTTTGTTTTGTTTTTCCTCAGCCAATCACTCTCCACTAGACTGTAGCCAATTCCTCTTTATCAGATTGTCTCCATGGAGACATGAGAACCAGACAGCCAGTTTCTCTTTATCAGATTATTTCCATGGAAACTTGAAAACCACTTGCAGAATTGCTACTAAGCAAACATGTATTTGCTAGAAAAAAGCCTCATAATATTCAATACTCTTTTTCATTTATTTGCTCTCTCTTAAACTTGTTACCAAATCAATCTGAGGTCCTTAAGCCAGTCATTCCACTATGCAAGAATGAGAAAAAACACATTAATGTTTCTCTTGTCATGTTTTTTTATCCAGGCTTTTTCTTTTACATTGCAGTGCCTACATTTCTTAAAACTGAACAAGAAGAAAGAGAGAGGGGAGAGAGAAAAGAAAAAAAGACAGCAACACCTGTTAAATCCCTATTGCACTTAAAAATAACTGAGGAAGCTTTAGTTTATAGTATGTAAAGAAAACACACAACACAAAAATAGTACTATTTAAGAAAAAAATCTTTACTTACAGTTAACTTTCTCCCTCCCCTTCCCCTCCCCAAATTACTTTTCTAAACATTAATGACATAAAGTAGGGCATATGCTTTAGAGTCAATCACAAGTCCAACAAATTCTGAAAAAGTCCAATATTTCCAGATTTTCTTTTGTCATATTTCACAAATATAATTATTGCATTGTAAACCCACATTAAGTTACTGGTTTTATTCCCTTTCATCTCCATCTCCCACATTTTGTTTCTGCTTCATTTCCAACATACTCTTGATTCTTGTAGTCAGCTCTCATGCTCCCTTCCTTCTTTCCAACATTTTTGGTTGAAACATTGCATAAGGTTTCACAGTTACAGTCTCTCTGTGGTCTTTATTACCAGAATAACAAGAAGCAGAATCTCTTTCTGTTTCACAGCTTACATTTTGTTGGACAAACATTTGTATTTCCTACTTAACATGTACTTCATTAAAAAATGATTTTGTCCCTCCAGGGAAGAATACCTTTAAGACAGCTGGGTACAGCACTTTGAATCTCAGACCTGCATCTCGACATTCCCTAAATAGTGGAATAAATTTGCTCCTCTTGTGAGTGGTGTACAATGAGTAATCATTCTCCACATACACTCTGATGCCTCCCACTTTTAGTATTTTGTCCCTTTGCCATCGTTTTGTCAGAATCAACTCCTTCTGCTGGTAGGATTGCTCATTTACTGTTAAAGGTCTAGCTTGCTTTCTGATAGCCAGGTTTGGAGCATACACACAAAATGTGCTTTTTCAACTAACGTCTGCTGTGGAGTACCAGTCCAGTTGGCTATTTGTGTGTTAATATAATCAATGCAGTCTGTTCCCTCCAGCTTCTTTGGTATAGCTGAAAATCTCAAGTTTTCCCTACGCGCTCTCTCCTCTAATTCTATTATTCTTTGAAATATCTCTTCCTGAGCAGTCTCGTATACAGCCAGACTTTTCTTCATTTCGACCTCTGAGTTTTGCAGCTTTATCACCTGATCTGAATATCTGTTTAAAGTGTCTTCCATTTTTTCCAACCTTTTGTTGTTTGTGTTTATATACTACATCAGTGTTTTGTTTATTTTAACCAGGTCTGTGTACATTTGTCATGTATCTTCCTGTAGGTTACTGGAATTCATGACTGGAGATTGCACTGCTTTTTGCTGAACAGCTGCAGAATTTTCTCCATTCAGTGTTTCTTCTTCACTTTTTCTAGCTGATTTTTTCCATGTCCCCTGTGTTTCTTTTTTCCTGGCATCCGGGCAGTACACTTACTAGCCAATTACTGAAATTTACCCATAAACACAAGTCTACTCGCCTTCTCTGCTGAGTTTCATTTTTCACACTAGGAGAGCTAGAATTAAGCTGTTACTCAATGTGCAGCCATCTTGGAAGTCCTCCCTTTTTCAGAACTATTCTTCTTGGTTCAAAATAAGTAAATAATTAAAAACAGCTAAAAAAGTAACTGCTAGCATTCACCAAGTTATAATTTATTACACTATTAAAATATTAAATTACTATAACTTGATAGACATTAATTCAAAGTGTTGTATGACATTGACAAGGCAGGAATATATAACTTAAATTTCCAGTAAAGGTTTATGAATGTCAAATAATATTCATAAGTCCCAACAAAAAGGCTCCTTTATATCCAGAAACTTCTGGGCAAGAAACAGCCTTTAGGATTAAAGTTCAGTCCCTCTTCTGGTTCCTCAGATCCTTTTGAGTTGAAATATTTTTTTAAGTTCTTTCATTCCTTGATGAGCACTAGAGAAGCAGTTCTGAGTTGTGTCCACTCTAATGGGAAGCAAGAAAACTGAAATGATTTCTTACAAATACACATTGTTTTCTCCTTAGGTGCAGACCCATTCAACTACAGGCAGAACTTTGCTGGTTTCTTCTTTAGGTAAACCTCTTTTTCACTGCAAATGGATCTTCATGCCTCTATGGATGGCCAGGGCCATAAAAATCAGCAAGATGTAATATCACAATTCTCAGCTCCTTTACAAGAGTGCAGGCTGTATTGTAATCCTCTGTTATGTAACAAAGACAGGTTTTTTTCTAAGAATTCAGCTGTAATTGTGTAGTTCTGGGTTGTTAGCCGAACAGATCAAATGAAATAGTTTCATCTTCCTGCTGCATTTTTACTAAGCCAGAATCAAACTTGTCACTGTACAAGTGCACAACATATTCTTGTTTTTGTCTTTTTTTTTTTTTGCTGACAAATAACTGCTCTTGCTTGGACTAGAGTAAAGTCCTAGGCACCTTATTTAGCTAGAACATCAGTTAGATTATTTCCAGCTTTGTCTAGTCCATGCACTTTTGACTGGTGTTTGATCTTCTCCTAGTACACTGTTAAGGCTGATAGTTCAGCATGCATAATACTTTTTCCTTTAGTGTTGAGCAGGCTATTTGCATTCCAGCTTGGCAAATGTATGAGGAAATTATGCCTAGCATAGTCGGACTCTGTATGTATCAATTTCCTGCAAACTAAACTGGACTGCTGTTTGTACAGCTGCAAATGTAGCATACTGGTTAGTTTTCTGCTCAAGGTGGTACTTGACAGGAAGGCATTGTTTATCTTCATGCTATACTATTACCAAGCCACAATACCTGTTTCTATCCTGGTGAAAGAAGCAGCCATAAGTATATGCTTTGAAAAGGTTGCTGCATACATTTTCATCAAAATGGTAGTGTCTGCTTTGCTGTTTAGCAAGGCCTAATGCTGAGTCCTGCTGAAGTGATTGCCTAGACACTTCAGACTCTTCAGTCATGCATTGCAAATCTTCAAGTCCTTGGGCAGTTGGTCTTTTTTTTTATTTTTGCATATTTTATTTCCAGCTGTTTTACCTAGAGGGCTAAGGTCCAGGCTACAATCCGGTTTCTAGAGAGATTACCATCCTTACATTTCTGGATTCCCAGAAGAGCAGTGGGCTGATGTTCTGTCTGTACCACAACCATTTTGCTACAGATACAATTTGAGTTTCTGTAGTGCCCATACATTGGAAAAGAGATTCTTTTTTCACTCATTGAAGCTTTTCTGTACCTCACTTAGTGTCTTACTAGCATAAGCTGTAACACTGTGACCAAAATCATGCTTTTGATGTAGTACACTGCTTATGTTAGTGTCAGTATACCCTGTTTCTAAGTAGACGTCTTTATCCATTTGTGGATGTGACAGGCATGGAGCCTGAATCAAGATATAGTTTAAGGGTTGAGTAGATTTTTGCTGCTCTTGCAACAGCTTGGCAAGGTGATATGCCACCTCTGCAATGTACTGAATAAACTGTCTAGAGTAATTGCAGATACCCAGAAAGATGCATGGTTCCCTTAGATTTTTTAGAGGGTTAATGTGCTGGATAGTATCTGCTTACTTGTTTAGAGGGTATAGTCCATGTTATCCAATTTCATACCCTAGGCAGTTGACCTTTTTTCTGAACCGCTGTCCTTTTGTGAAGGATAATTCATCCCAGCATTCTTTAGCTGGTTAAGATTCTCTGAAGAGGTATTACTTTTGATTCGTACATCATCCATTTAAATCAGAGTCCCTCTAGTTTCTGCATCAGGCATAGCCTTATATAGGAAGATATTGAAATCCACAGGTGAGTTCAGGTACCCAAAAGCGCACCTATTCCAGATGTACTGCTTTCTACCAGATGTGAAAGCCAGTTTATACTAGTCTTGGGGGTGTACTTTCAAGGTCCATAATTAATTTGTGATACCTATTGTTGAGATATTTTGTACCCACAATCCTTGCCAGCTTCTGGTCTAGATATGTCATAGGACAACAAGACAAGGACACCTGCTGATTTTGCTTTCAGTAGTCTATATCGAGCTTCCACTTACTTATGGGTTTGAAAACGGGCATATGGGAGAGTTGAACACTGAGTTTACTTGTCTTACAATTCCCCTCTCCATCAGGATGTCCATCTTTTCCTGGATATGCTCATAAGCTGCCAGTGGGATCCTGTACTGATGTACATTCATTGGGTATTCACTAGGATAAATTGCCACCCAAGTAACATGAAAGTCTTTTACCTCACAGTCATAAGCATCTTTTGCAAACACATCCACAAACCGAGTAACTATCTCCCGTACTGCCATTTCTCTGCCTCTCAACTGCATGCCTGAATTGTCTGCTCAGTCTGACTCCGGAAATCTGGTAAAGTCAAGTTGTTACCACTTTCTGCTCATCTTCTGTTATGACAGACACATTTTCAAGATCAGCTATGCTCACTTCTCTAAGCTGTCTTCTCTCCTTCACTGCTTGTGACAGCATAGGATAATCACCATTAATTCCACATGAGCATACTTCCTTCATCCTTGGGTCATACTTGACAGTGATATAATTTCTCTGTTAATTTCATTGTTTTGCATGACACATTATGGTAACTCACTAATAACGGTAATAGCTAATTTCAGGTCATAGACCTTCCCTATTATTTTACCTAGCTCAAAGTAAGCTTCTACAGCAATGAGTTTTGCCATTTGGTTGTGCACCAAAGAAATGCAATGCAAGTAGAGTGTGGAGTGTGATTTTAACCCTGCGTGTCTCATTTTTCTTTTTGCTAAGAAAAACAATGCATTTTGTTCAGGCAATCTGATGTTGTCATTTTCATTCTTTCCTCAATTAATAGGTTTTGGATCTGACTCAGCTGCTTTTCTTCCAGACTCTGGAACAGACTCTCGAGCTTCTCCCTTACCCATAATGTCCCTTACTACTCTGCTTTACCTCGAATCTTGTTTGCAACTAAAATGGTTTGGACTCGGATTACGCCCTCTCGAATTGTGGGATAGCTTTTTGGTGATATTTGTAAGTAAAAGATAGATATTTCTATTTTTAACTATTCCTTCCTTGCTGGTTACCTGTGTTCCTCCCTTCACCCTTACAGTTTTTCTTTAGTTAGCTTGGTTTTGTACCTAGCCCGTATTTCTACCCTTCTTGGGTTACTCTGTCTTACCATCATGGGTAACTTCTATTTCTTTCATACCCCTTTTATTAGGGCAGTGTTATAACTACCATTGTTCGTAACTCTTTTCTTCTGCTTTCTTATCCCTTTAAAAAAAAGAAAAATATATTTTCTACCTTTGGCCTTCTCCTCTTCTCTACCATGACAGAAAAGCTAACTGGTTTTAGGAAATGCACTTCCTGTGGGCATAAGATATCCAATTATAATGCCCACAGGGAGTGTGTTTAGTTTTTAAGCCCTAGTCACCTGGATTCCCTCTGTAGGATTTGTGAGGGGTTTAATACAAGGGCCATAAGCGAAAGAAGAAATAAGCTAGTTCGTAAGGGCCTTCTTCTTGCTTCAGCTCTTCCTTCCTCTGCTTCAGCATCAGGGGCTCAAACCCCCTCAAAAAATTAGATCTTCTTTGGAACCAAGGGAGCATAGGAAACGCTCTCCTTCTCAGTCTCCGAAATCTGTTTTGATATCAGAGCCACTGGCTAAACTTGCTAAACATTCAAATCCGACTTCTTCTAAGTCACCTTGACCCCATATCCCTCGGTTCTCTCTAGAGTCAATTTCTCCATGACTTTGATCACCATTTTTGCAAGAAACTCATTGGAGGTTGTTTTGTCCTCCTTCATCCATCAGGTCCTCTTGAAGTCTGTCAGAAGCTGATGTGGATAAGATGATGAGGAAGTTTCTCAGGGCCCAGATTTAGATGGGGGTTTTACTGTCTCTGTCTCCCATCAAATCCATGAGCCTTCAGTTTCCCATCCCATTGTCTCCTTCTGCCATCCAACCAATGATTTTGGGGCCATCGGATCCAAGAGCCTCAAGAGTCGAGATGTCGGAGCCAAAGACAGCTTCATCTTCCACTCTGAGCATATCCCTAACTCGTTCAGTGACCCCCCCCCCCCACAAGCAGGATAAGTCTCAGAGCTGAAATGTTGGCGTTGGATCTGGGGGGAGGGGTGTCTTTGACTCCGACAGTCTCTGAGCCATTACTTCTCTTTGGAGCCTCAGCACTGGACAGCTTACTCTACTAGATCTATGGCCTCATCTGCAACTTTCTGGGCCAGAGCTTCCATTGATGATATTTGTGTTGCAGCCACTTGATCCATTGCTCTTACTTTTATCAGTCATTACAAGCTGGATATCACCTCCAGAAACAGGGCTGCCCTTTGTTCTGTGGTACTCAGGAATATCCTTCCATGAGGGCCAGCCAGGGTTATCGTACTTAGGTATTCTGTCCCATCTGTTGAGGAATGAATGAAAATGACAACATCAGACATAAAAGTTATGTACTCACCATAACTATGCATCTGTGTTGTCCATTTTCATTATTCTTTAACTCCCATCCCTCCAATTTCCTCACCTTCTCTTTTGGACTGACCTGATAAAGTTTGTGTTTTGAAACCAATGTTCCTGTTTGAGCCCCTATTCCATTTTTTCTCTCACATGTGGGTTTGGATCCGAGCTCTCAGATCCGACTTGGCTGTTAGCAAACTCATGGCAACCAAAAGCTCTTGGGTACCTCCCCCTTACTCGCAATGCATCTTTCCCCATTACCCCAGATCTTGTTTGCTGCTTTGCGAAGGAGTGGTCATTCCAGAGAGCTGTTGGTGTCAGGTTGTGATTTTTCTTCAATTTTTTTTAAACTCTTTTAAACCTTTGTAGATTTTGATACTATAAGTCTTCTCATTCCCTTTTGTAACTGTTGGTCTGTTCTGGTGTTGCTTGCTACTGTATTTAATTCACTTTTACTTCTTTCCTTTCTTTCCCGCCAGTAACTGCTTTTTCATAGGTTACTTCCTTCCCTTTTACCCTTGAGGTATTTTTTGCCTACTATTATTAGCAGGATTTTCCTTTCCCTCTATCTATTAAAAAAAAAAAACTTTCCTCTGTTCTTTTCTCGAATGAGTGTCTGTGTGTGTTTATTGTGCCTCTTCTCGGTTATGACTGAGAAACAGGAAAAAAAACATCTGGGTTCAAGAGGTGCATGAAGTGCAGGGATTAGATTCTGTTTAGCGACTCACACTCCTTATGTGTATATTGTCTTGGGCTTCTGCATTTACAGGAAGACTGTGCAATATATCACTCCTTCAATAATAGAGCCTTAATAGACCGAAGGAACAAGCTCATTTTAAGAGGAATGTTGCCTTCAGCCTTTGATGAAGCCATTTCTGGAGCAGCTTCTACCTCTAAATTTAAATTGGCTCATTCCAGCCCTGCTTCCTCCTCCAAATCTTCAGACAAGGCCAAGAAAAGACCTTCATTGGTCCTGACTGATTTTTCAAAGCCAAAGTCTAAGAAGACAAAATCTCCCTTGTCTGGGGAGTCTCGAATTCGATCAGAGCCTTCTGCCCAACCACTACTTCATTGTTTCCAACTTCTTCAGCTCCGACCTTATTTGGCAAGGATAGGTCAGATCCATTGGGGTCGGATGCGATGTTTATCCATTTCAAGCTAATATTCACCTTGCCGAAGACGTGGTACTCTTCCCTCATATGACCCATTACCTTCAAGGGTACCGTCCCCTTTTCTATCAAGGCTGAGATCCCCTTCTGCTATGTCCTCCTGTTTGACCAGGAGTATTACTGAAGAATGGGTGAAACGGATGGTGCAGAAGATCTTATCGGCGCAGGGTATCACTAGGTCCCCCTCGACCTTAACCCTTTTGACTCCAAGTCCACCTAAACCGTCCACTCCCCCTCTTCCTCCTTCTTCTCTGACTTCAGAGCAAGTTTTGGAGCTCATGGATCTGATATTCTTAGTGCCTTTGAGTTCAGACTCTAGGTTATCTTCCTTGGATCAGACTTCAGTTCAGAGCTTATCAAACTTTTTAGACCAAGAGAGCTTCCGGAGCTGAAGTGAGTTTCACGAACCTCGTTTGCAGTCGACTCTCAGATCATCAGAGTGGTTGATGCCTCTTGGGAATTCGGGGAAAGTGAGCTTGGTTCTGGCTTCGACCCTGGATGGGCTGTCTTCCAGACTGGGGGGGGGGTCTCCTTCCCAAAAATATGGCTTTTCAGATCCAGAGACCTTGTCCTTCCACGATCAGTCAGCCATTGGAGCTTTGGAGAGAGCTGTAGCTACAACTGCACCAACAAAGTCACATGCCCCTTCAGATCCATTATCCCAGGCAGATACCCAGCACTCTTCTTCTTCCCATCTTGTTCCACCTGGGACAGCAAAAACCTAGGCTCCAGGATACCCTCGACTCTTCTGATACCTCCCCAGACTATCCCGCTGAGGAGATTCCTGAGAAGAGGCTATGCAAGACGAAGTATCTGGACTCCATTGAGGAGTCAGCCACTGAAGACACTACCCTGATGAAGGTGAGGGTTCCCCATGGTCACCCCCGAGGATGTTTACTTTGGGGAGATTCTAGAAATTCTCAGATAGAGGGGTGACTGGAAGTCCAGCAACCCTTCGCCTGAGAAGTCGGTGTACCTGGCCACCTTCGGTTCCCACCCGTCTACCTCCTGGGTGACTCCACCCATCGATCAGCTTACAGAGCTAATCTCACTGCAGGTATGGGCGACCCCAGATTCTATTGAGCCAGTTCCCTGGAGACCAAATAAGATCATAACTGCTCCTTCTGATAAGGCTTTCTGGACTAAAGGGCTTGCAGTAGATGCCATGGTCATGGCAGCAGCGACCAAGAAAGAACTTTCTGAGGAGAGTTTGACTATCCATCCTCCTAATAAAGATTCAGGATGATGGATAGATGTCTTTTCCTCAGCGACCTTTGCCCTGCGGTCACTGAATTATTTACCTCATTTTGTCAGGTTACAAAGGGATCTCATCAAGGAGCTCTCAGATACCCTTCAAGGAGCAGTACCCGAGGGAGGTAAAGAAAATGTAGCTTCCCAGTTAGCCACCCTGTATTCAATTGTCAACTCTTCCGTGAGGCTCATTGTCCACACAGCTGAAGGAACAAGCAGAGATGCAGGTTCCTGCATTCCCCTGAGCCTGGATGCTCTTTTACGATTTTGCAGAACCTTTTAAGTTTTTGTTCATCAACACTCTGTTTGGCGGCACATCTCTTTTTAGGTTGAAAGTCAAGGGTATGCTATCCAGGTGTGAGAAGGACGGTAAAACCCTTTCTGCCATGGGCATACATTTTTTATCTCCTCAGAGACCTTATCCCAAAGGTCAGAGAGGTAGCGGGAAAATGTGGTTCAAAAAGTCTCAAGGGTCTTTCCAGGACACACGTGGAGAGTTTTCCCCCAGGGGCAGAAACAACATTAGAAGACATCCCCCTTATGGCAGAGGAGGGCCGTAGAACCAAGGTTCCCAGGAACTGTTCTTCTGGAAACCTTTTCAGCGCTCCTGAAAGGAGGCCCGATTGTCCCCCTCTGGAGGCAATCAGGGGTTGTCTATCGCTGTACTTGAGAGCCTGGCAAAATGTAATTTCCATTGACTGGGTGCAAAGGATAATATCCAGGGGTTACCAAATTCCCTTTTCCCAACAACCTCTTCCCAACAAGAAAATCCCAGATGTTCCACCCAGTCAAAGGGATCAAGCAATTTCACAAGTTCTAAAACTGCTAGAAAAAGGAGTCATCCAACAGGTTCTCCCAGACCAGAGAGGATTAGGAACTTACTCAAGGTTCTTTTTAGTGCCAAAGAAAACAGGGGACTGGAGACCAATTCTGTATCTCAGCAAATTGAACAAATCAGTCAATCACAGCAAGTCCCGAATGGTCACAGTTCAGTCCGTACTTCCTTTCCTGGAAAAGGATGACTGGATGTGCTCAGTAGATCTTCAGGCTGCATACTACTACATAAAAATGGGCAGGCACTCCAGAAATTACTTCCAGTTGGATGCCAGCCGTTATCAGTTTAGAGTGCTGCCCTTTGGTCTCATTACCACCCCCAGAGTGTTCACCAAATGTATAGCAGTTGTTGCGGCTCACCTGAGATGACAAGGATCCTGGGTGTTTCCATACTTAGATGACTGGCTCATTTCTGCTCCGACCTGGCACCTACTAGTCTTTGCAAGAGACTCTGTTCTTCAACTTTGTTCAGAACTAGGCATAACAGTAAATCACCAAAAATGACATCTGAAACCCACTCAAACAATAGAGTTTATAGGAGCCCTACTAGACACAAGCTAGATGATTGCCAAACTTCCTCTTTCCAGAGTATTGGCAATCAAGAGGCAGACTGCAAGGTTGATCAGAAACAAAAGAGTGGCTGCCTGCCATGTTCTTCAGGCCTTAGGTTCCATGGCTGCTGCAATTGTGTTAGTCCCACTAGCCTGGTTTCACATGCAAATTTTGCAATGAATTCTAGCCTCACAGTGGTCAATAATGCATCAACCAATGGCCTTTCAGATCCACACAATGGACATATGCAAAAACAATCTCTCATGGTTGATTCATTCTCAACAGGTGACACAAGGCTGATGCTTTACTCCTCAGCCACAGGCTACGGTGACCACGGGTGCTTCCCAGATGGGGGGGGGGACATTATCTGGGGAAGACTGTCCAGGTTACCTGGTCTGCAGATGAGGCCAAGCTCCACCTAAATGTCTTAGAGATGAAGGCAGTGCTCTTAGCATTGCAGGCATTTCAGTCTGCCCTTCCACTAAGGATGGTAGCGATTCAATAAGACAACATGTCGGTGATATGGTACATAAACAAGCAAGAAGGAACCAGATCATACCCCCGCTTTCGGGAAGCGCTCAGAGTGTGGCAATGGGCGATCTCATCCAACCACTTTCTTATAGCAACCCATATTCCGGGGAGATCCAGTGTCATAGCAGACAAGCTGAGCAGAGCCATTTTCATGCCACATGAGTGGTCCCCCAACCAGAATTTAGTGGAGAATATTTTCCATACATGGGGACAGCCTTGCTATGATATTTTCACCTCTCCCCTAGAGAACAAGTGCAGCAACTACTTCTCCCTGATTGCCCACAGGGGCAAACCCCAACAAATGCTCTGATACACGATTGCTCCCCCCGAACTTCTGTATGCCTTTCCCCCCATTCCATTGATCCCCAAGTTTCTACAGAAAGCTAAAAGGTTGAAGAGGACAGTAATCCTCATTATCCCATATTGCCCTCGACAAATCTGGTTCCCCTTCCTGTGGCCTCAGCTACAGAAGGATCCCTGGATTCTGGATCCCTCTCCAGACCTGTTGTCACATCCGACAGGAATGACTTATTCTAACCTTCTCAGGCTCAAGCTGACAACTTGGTTCCTCCAGTTCCATTCATTGCCAGACAACCTATACTGTCCTCCCCGGTTCATCATATTTTGATGTCCTCCCATAAGCCGTCTACTCAGAAACTATATAGGAGTACATGGAAGAGATTTGTTTTCTGGGTATAGCAGCACAACATAGATCCCATCACAGCCCTATTCATTTCATTTTGGAATTCCTAACCCACCTTTTCAGTAATGGGGCAGCGGCGTCTACTATTAAAGTGCAGTTAGCAGCCATTTCAGATTTCCATACTGGGTTTGATAACTTGTCCTTGAATTCCCACGAACTTTGCAAAGTCTTCTTAAAAGGGACCTTGTTGTTAAAACCTCCTTATAAGGGGGGGCGTGGCCAAGATGAGTACAGAGTAGCAGCATTTCTTTTCAGCTCTGTCCTTTCAGAACTATATTGACAGGATTTTTTTGAAATATCTATCCTAATACTGGATTTTTTTCCACTAACTGACTCTCTAGAATATATATTAGGATAGTATAAAAAATTGTTTATGTAAATCTTAAATGTGAAGTTGTTTTACCTCGCCGTTCATTCTTACAGATGGGTTCGGAGCCGATCTTCGGCTCCGAGTCAGCCTACTACAAAGCTTGAGGTCTTCAGATAGCTCGAGGCCAAGTCCCTATCCCATGATGCACCTAGAGTTACCTCAGATCTAGTTTGCCGCTGCAATAGATCACAGGTTCTCGCTAGCTCAGGCCAGTAAAAACCTTATTTTCTTGAAAATATATTATAATATTGATAAAAATTTCTGATTTATATCTTTAGATACTTAGATAAGCTCTTATAGCTTTTTGTGTAGTTTCCCTTCCCTTGGTGTGCCTTTTTTCTTAAACTAGTATTTGGGTCTTTTGGCCTCATTTTATTTTAGGCCTTGTTAAATCTTTATTAGTACTTTAGATTGCACTTGTGTGCTTAGAATAGTGACCTTTCTGTCACAGCTTCTTATATTTAGTCTTTAGAGTTTGAATAGTGACTTTTCTGTCACAGTTTTTAAATAATTAGTCTTATAGCTTAGATAAAAGTGTGTGTAATAGTAGTTTATATTGTAGTTGTGTGCCTTTATATAGTGACTTTTCTGTCACAGCTTTGATGTATTTACTCTTTAGAGTTTATCTAAATAGTTTTGTGTGTGTGTGTGTGTGTGTGTGTGTGTGTGTGTGTGTGTGTGTGTGTGTGTGTGTGTGTGTGTGTGTGTGTGTGTGTGTGTGTGTCTGTCTGTCTGTGTGTGTCTGTGTGCTGGTTACTGTTTTAACCCATAGTTTTAAAAGGGCTTGTTTGATATTGCTTGTTTGGGTGTATCCAGTTTTTTACAGCACCCTATTGAGATTGTTTGCTACAGTATGGCTGACCATAATAAAGATAAACACCCTAAATCAGGGTTTAAGAAATGTCCTAAATGTGGGCAGAAAATGTCTGTCACTGACAGTCATGTGAATTGTGTTTACTGTTTGAGAGCATTGCATCTCCAGGAAAGCTGCTCCATTTGTCATTCTTTCTCTTCTAGGGTTCTCCAGGAAAGAAAGAGAAAGTTAATTGACAGAGGTTTCGTTAAACCATCCTTTCAGGAAGCTTTGAGCGACCAGGACAGGTCCAGCAAATCTTCAAAGTCTTCTAAGATGTCTACTTCTGAAGTAAAGAAATTTAAAAAATCTTCGACGTCGGTTACACAGACCTCGGAGCCAGCCGTGTTGTCCTTTCGGAGCTGGTCCCCGGTTCTGGAACTGGTATCCGAAGTGCCTAAGTCACCATTCCTGCAATCTGTACTTCCTTCTATCCACTCATCTCGGTCTTCGATAAGCCTTTCCGATTTGGATGTGGATCATGTGGTGCAGGAGCTTTCACATGTACTGGCCTTTGCAAAATTTTTATTCTCTCCGACCCAAACGGCTTTGAAACCAAAGTCCCTTTTACCATCTGCTACTCTTCCTCCTCCGAGCCATACCAGTCCTTCAGAGCCGGAAGAGTCGGACTTGATGATCGTCGACCGTTCGGAGCCGACGCCTGCTACAGTGTCCTTGGCCCCATTTACTCTGACGTCCTCGGCACCGATCGAAGAATCTAGGAGCTGACACTCTCTGGTCGGGTCCGGGGAGGATAGTCGGACCAACTTGTTGGATCCGACTCTGTCTCTTGGGGCTTCGGGCCGGATGAGTTCAGCTCCTACCTCTGGCTCGGAGCTCATGGTTTCCTCAGATCCGTTGGTCCCTTTTCATCAGAGCAGAGGTGCCTTCGAAGCCATGAAAAGAGTTATGTCTCCTAAGACATCTTCAACTTCAGATCTGGCTACATCCTCCCCAAGAGCGCCTGTGTCTGCTTCTGCTTCACAGATCCTTGCCAAGCATAGAGACCCAGAGCCTCAGGAAGCCCCATTGGGTGGCCCCTGCTCTTCCAAGACCTCACCAGAAGCCCCACTGATGAAGTTCCCAGGAAGAGAATCTGTAAGAGGAAGCATTTAGACTCCCCACAGGAGTCCCTCACATCAGATACCGACTTGCATGAATAAGAAGGGTCCCCACGGTCCCCCTTTGAGGATATCTCATTTGCTGAGATATTAGAAATCCTTAGGCAGAGGGGTGACTGGCAGTCCACCAACCCTACTGAAGATGAAGTTCTCCTGAAGGCTTTCGGGTCTCAGGCCTCCACCTCTTGGGTGTCTCTGCCCTTCGATGAGCCTATGCAGCTGGTCTCACGAAGGGCGTGGGAGTCTCCGGTCACCATGGAGCCTGTCCCCAGGAGGTCTAATAAATTTATTTCTGCCCCCAGGACAAATCTTTTCTTACTAAGGGTGTGTCAGTTGATGCCTTCCTCCTCTATCCATCCTCCTAACAGAGATTCTAGGATCATGGATAGATATGGGAAGTGCACTTATAGTTCAGCGACTTTTGCACTGCATTCGCTCAACTATCTAACCCATTTTACTAGACTGCAAAGAGATCTCCTAAAAATGCTCAGAGATACTCTTCAGTGTACAGTAGCTGCAGGAGCTTCAGATAAAGTTGCCTCCCAGCTTGCTACCCTCAAATCCATAGTAAACTCATCCATGTGCCTCATTTCATATGCAGCTGATGGAGTGAGCAGGGCAGCAGGTACAGGAATTGCTCTTAGGAGACACTCCTGGATGCGCTTGTGTTCCTTCACGGAGCCCTTTAAGTCATCCTTTGTAAATACCCCTTTTGATGGCTCGTCCCTTTTTGGGCCCAAATTTAAGGAAACTTTGACCAGGTGTGAGCAGGAAGGAAAGACTCTGTCTGCCATCGGAGTCCGTTTTTCCACCCCTACCAGACCCTACCCCAAGGGTCAAAGGGGAGGAAAGATGTGATTCCACAAAGCCCAAGGAGCCTTTCAGGACACATGTGGTGAACCCCCTCCAGGGGCAGAGGAGGGGGCAATAATGGAAGACACTGCCCTTGTGGCAGAGGGTGTCCGCAAAACCAGGGCGACAGAGATCAGTTCTTTGGGAAGCCCTACCAACGCTCCTGAAAGGAGGCCCGACTGTCCTACTCTGGAGGCAGTCAGGAGTCGCTTATCTTTGTATCCAGATGCCTGGCTCAAAATAAATGACAACTGGGTACAAAGTATAATTTCCAGAGGATATTTCATTCCATTTGCCACATTCCCTCCATTGACAAGAAAAATCCCAGATGTTCCACCCAGTTACAGGGTACAGGCAACAATAGAGGTCCGATCGTTGCTAACAAAAACAGTCATCCAACCAGTCGCAGCAGACCAGATAGGATCTGGAACTTACTCAAGATTCTTTAGTTCCAAAAAAGATGGGACTGGAGACCTATATTAGACCTCAGCAGACTAAACAGATCTGTCAAGAAAGAGAAGTTCTGGATGGTCACTCTTCAGTTGATACTTCCCTTTTTAGGGAAAGACATTTGCTCGATAGATGTTCAGGATGCATACTACCACATAAAAATGGCCAGACCATCCAGGGATTATCTGTGCTTCTGGCTGGAAGCCAGTCATTACCAGTTTCGAGCCCTGCCCTTTGGTCTCACTACAGCCCCCAGAGTGTTCACCAAATTCATGGCAGTGGTCACGGCTCACCTGAGACATTTAAGATTC
Organism: Protopterus annectens; assembly: GCF_019279795.1. NCBI lineage: Eukaryota > Metazoa > Chordata > Ceratodontiformes > Protopteridae > Protopterus > Protopterus annectens. The sequence goes on from NC_056749.1 coordinate 584,171,964, forward strand.
CAGGTGTTCCCGTACCTAGACAATCGGGTCCTCACTGTCACCACCAGGCATCAACTCATACAAGCCAGGGACACCACTCTTTCACTCTGCAGTCAGCCAGGCATTACAATAGACTCAGGAAAATCTGCCTTATCGCCATCACAACATACTGTTTTTATTGGAGCAGAATTGAACACCACCACCACCACTCTGAGACTTCCAGCAGAAAGAGTCTTACTACTCCATCAGCAGGTCCACATTATCATAGCCAAAAAATAGGCTGCAGCATCAGAAGTACTAAAATTGTTAGGCATGATGGCAGCAACATTATTAGCCGTACTGTTGGGTCGCATGCACATGCGGATTCTGCAGTGGCTGTTGTTCACTCAGTAGTCTTACCAAAGCTCCCAATGTCTCATCTTATAATGATCACGGACACATGCAAAAAGGATCTTCAGTGGTGGTTGACCTCTCTTCATGTCACGATAGGTCGTCCTTTTGTTCTACTCCCACCACAGTGACCACGAATGCTTCCCTGATAGGGTGGGGGGGGCATTTTCAGGGAAGAACAGCCCAAAGCACATGGACCAATCAAGAGACATATCTGCATATCAATGTCCTAGAGATTAGAGCAGTACTTTTAGCATTGCAGTACTTCCAGGGCTCTCTTCCTCTGGGTACAATTGCGATTCAGACAGACAACATGTCAGTGGTCTGGTACTTGAACAAACAAGGAGGAACCAGGTCCTACCCCTTTGTCGCGAAGCCCTAAGAGTATAGCAATGGGCCAATGGGCTACATCCACCCAGCGCTTTCTGTTAGCAATACACATCCCGGGGAAATCCATTGTGATAGCAGACAAGCTGAGCAGAGCAATTTTATTTTGTTGCCTCACGAGTGGTCCCTCAAGAAAGAAATAGCGGACAGGATATTCCGCAGGTGGGGCCAACCTTGCTGTGACCTTTTCGCCAACCACATGAACACGAAATGCAGAAGTTACTTTGCCCTGATTCCCCCTCCGGGAGATGCCCCAAGGGATGCACTCATACACGATTGGCCTCTGTGTCTCCTATATGCATTTCCACAAATGTCGTTTATACCCAAGGTACTACAGAAAGCAGAAGCCCTGGGAAGGACCATCGTTCTAATAGCCCCTCATTGGCCTCATTAGATTTGGTTCCCCTTCCTTCGACTTCATCAGTTGGAGGAACCCTGGATTCTGGACCCAGTTCCAGATCTTCTGATGCACTCATCGGGGGAACTTGAGCCCTCTCTTCAGTCCCTGAAGCTGACAGCTTGGCTGCTCCAATTCCCATCATAGCCAGGTTCCATACCCTTTCTAAGGAGATGCAGCAAATTCTAATATCCTCTCATAAATCCTCTGCTAGGAAGCTATACCTTAGCAAATGGAAAACATTTTCTATATGGGCCTCTCAAAACAACACTGATCCCTACCAAGCCCCTATGGTTTCTATACTAGAGTTCTTGACCATGATTTTTAATAAAGGAGATGCAGCAGCAACAGTTCGGGTTCAACTTGCTGCTATCTCTAATTTTCTCCTTGGATTTGAAGGATTGAACATAATGTCACACAAACTATCCAAAGCCTTTCTCAAAGGGACCTTTCATCTCAGACCACCTGTGAAATCTCCTTATACCCCATGGAATCTAAATTTTATGCTTTCTTGCATTATTCTCCCTCTATTCGAACCAGCTTCCTCATGTGATTTGAAATATTTGTCATGGAAGACTATCTTTTTAGTAGCTATTACTTCTGCCCGCAGAGTGTCAGAGCTTCAAGCCTTGTCCATTAAGCCTCCTTATTTGATTTTCCATGCTGACAGGCTCTCACTTTGAACTAATCCCTCCTTTTTGCCTAAAGTTTGCACTGAAGCTAACCTTAACCAAAGTATTGATTTACCAGTGTTCTTCCCCAATCACTCCAACAACTTAGAGTATATGCTGCACAAGCTTGATGTTCATAGACAGCTCAGATTTTTACTTGGGTAGGACAAAAGACTTTAGAAAATCAGAACAGCTTTTCTTTTCCTTTTCAGATTCCAGACAAGGTATGCCAGTGGCAAAAACAACTCTAAGTGGTTATCCGATTGTTATCACATTTGCTTATTCAGCTGATATTATGCCCTTACAACAAAAAATTAAGGCTCATTCTACCAGAGCAGTGTCTACATCCTCTGCCTTTTCTGCTAGACTTCCTATAGATAACATTTGTGCAGCAGCCACTTGGTCAAGACCTCATACATTTATCACTCATTTCAGAGTTGACAGGGCCTCCTTTGGGTCTACTGTCCTGAAAAACATATTCCTGTGCGCCACCCGAGATAGACGGTGCTTGGGATGCTAACCATCTGTAAGAATGAACGGCAAGATAGAACTTCACATAACGAAACATTCCGTGTGAGCTGTTCATCTCGCCTTCATTCTTACTTCCCACCCTCCTACCCCCTCGAGGGTTTTTCGAAGACCAAGATGCTGGATTCTTCCTGGTTGCTCAACCCTTCTATAGCTTTCTCTTATAGAGTGATAGAATGACATATGGTATTATTATACGCAGTAAACAAGATCTGAGGTAAATCTAGGTGTATCATGGGATAGGGACTTGGCCTTGAGCTATCTAAAGACCTCGAGCTTTGTAGTAGGCCGACTCAGAGCCGAGGATCGGCTCTGAACCCATCTGTAAGAATGAAGGCAAGATGAACAACTCACATGGAACGTTATGGTAAGTACATAACTTCTTTTTTTCCTATCAAAATTATCATTGATAAATTTATCTACACCAGAAAGCAAGATGAGCTTCACTAACTCTTCTCAACAAAAGACAACCCTAAAAAAGGAACTACATTCCTTATCAGCTAACATTCAAGAACTATCGGCAAAAATAGAAAAAATGAATCTGAAACTGGACAATTTTAAAGAGAAGTGTACTTAGCAAATGGACATTCTACATGATGACTTACTACAACAGAAAAAACAGTCAGAGTGTCAAGCAGTCACAGCCCTTAAGGCCAAACACAATGCCAGACACACTAGTCATTGGTGACTCCATAGTCAGACACACCACCAGACTGAGTAAGGAGAAGGTCACAGTAAGCTGTCTGTCGGGTGCTAGAATCTGCCACATAGCAGCATGCACTCAGGTCTCTCAACAGCAGGTAAATCATTGTCGGACTACATGAAAAGAGACATAGAGGAGCTCTCTGATTATGTAGCCCAAGCAGGTATGACCCTGACCTTGAGCAGTATCCTACCTTCACCAAGAATGATGCCACAATACAGAGATAAGATGATCAGCTTTAACAATTGGCTTAAACTCTGGTGTCATTCAAAGGGGATCCAATGTCTGTCTGCCTGGGATGACATGCTGGACAAGCCGGCTCTTGCCACCCCATAGTGCCTTTTTAGGCAAGGCTCAAATTCTAAACCTACCACCCTAGAACAAAAGTCTCAACCTCAAGATGCAGGCCCTTCTCAGTATGGAGAACATCGATGTCTGTGCTGTGACAGAAACCTGGTTCAAGGCTCCTGAGAGCACCCCAGCACTATCAGGTTTTACCTCATATCATGCCCCAAAACCTGGACAATACCAAGAAAGGAGGAGGGGTATCCATATTCATCAAGGACACCCACACCTCAAGATTGGTGGCATCGACGATGCATCGGAAACCATCCAGGTGCAATTAACCATAGACAAGACTGCTCTGCAATTTGTAGCATGTTACAGGCCACCCTCGCAAACTCAGGAACCTCATATGGCCTTCCTGAAAACACTGGAGGGATAAATGTATCTCCGAACACCATCATACTAGGTGACTTCAACTACCCTAATATAGACTGGGAACACTACTCAAGCCCAAACACTCTAGCCCAAAAGTTCCTGGAATTCATAAACTCAAATGCCATGGAACAACTAGTCACCATCCCCACAAGAGGAGAAACATACTTGATCTCATCATCACGAACATGGGAGCACAATGTTCAACGCCGAAGTATACCCCTCACTGGTGAGATCTGATCACAAAGCTGGAGGTCCTCATCCAAATGAAAAAGACCACAGTAAAGAACTACCGACTTCACACTTCTAAAGACTAGTGTGGTCTCCTTTAAGGCCCTGAGCGGTTAACATTACTCAGACAGCTGAATCACTTACAAATGCCTTCTACCAGCACCTGCAGGGCTGCATGGATCAGGCAATCCCAAGCAAAACAAAGACTCTCTGTAAAAAGGCAAGCGTCCAGTCTGGTGGACCCCAGCCATAAACAAACTCTACAACAAAAGGAGAAAGCTACTACAAGATAGAGCAAAATCCTTAAAAGGTAAGACACCGCTGATCACTATAAGTAAAAAGCTAAGAGCTCTCATAAAATCATCCAAAGCTAATTTTGAGGAAAAAATAGCTAAGGACTCTAAAGACAACCATAAGGCATTCTTTAGCTATGTCAGAAACCTAGGAGGAAACTCCCAGATATGCTCAGAATTAGTTCAAAATGATGTGAAGATTACTGATCCTACAGACATTGCCAACATACTGGCTGAAAGGTTCAGTGCAAACTTCTCCCCTAAAGGAGAGATATCTATACCAAATTATTGTAGCCCCCAAACATCTCTAACCCAGGTGAGAATTGCTCTCTCCAAGGCAAAGAACACAGCATCCATGGGACCTGATGGTGTCCCCGGCTGTGTGCTCCATGAACTCAACGAGGAATTAAACCCACAGTTAGGACAGCTGTTTAATCTTAGTCTCACACTGTGGTCCCACTCCACAAAGCCTCTCCACCGACCCTGGAAATTACCGTCCCATTAGCTTGACAAGCCTTATCTGCAAAGCCATGGAGAGGATCATAATGTATCTCATAAATAAAGACATAGGGAACTTGCAGACTTTGGATCCAACCCAGTTTGGCTTTGTCAAAGGCAGATCATGCTTTCTAAACTTGGTTGACTTTTTCGAAACAGTCACCAAGGCCATTGATGAGGGAAAGGCAGTCCATACAGCCTACCTAGACCTGGCGAAGGCTTTTGATACAATACCTCACTCGGGTATCATTGAAAAACTCATCAACTTAAATGTAAACCCATACATTACAAGATGGGTTTCAAACTGGTTGAGTGACAGAACCCACAGGGTCAGAGTTGCTGGCGCCATGTCAGACTCAAAGCCTGTCACAAGTGGTGTCCCACAGGGCTCAGTCCTGGGCCCACTCTTGTTTGGCATCTACTTTTCTGAAGTACAAGCAAACACAGGAGGGTTATGGCTGACAAAGTTTGCAGATGACTGCAAGTTGAAAACACATCCGACACAGATATCCTTCAGAAGGGTCTCACAGAAACGGATAACTGGTGCCAGAGCCATGGCCTAAAGTTAAATGCCAAGAAATGCATAGTCATACACCTCGGGAAAAATAAGGTTACCCCTAGCTACCATATAGGTGGCAATCCCTGAACACAGAAGAAGTTATTAGGGACCTGGGAACCCAGGTTGACAGTAGCCTTTCATTCGACACTCATATTGCTAAAGTAGTTAGGAAGGCCTTCTACATTGCCCACCTTATCATGAAGGGATTCACATCTAGATCAAGGGAAGTGATAGTCTGCCTATACTCATCACTCATCAGACCAATGATCGAGTACCATGCCCCATTCGAATGTATCTGACCCGACACTTGCAGCAGCTGGAGAGGCCACAAAGTTCCTCACGAAAAGGATAAAGGGTCTCAAAAATCTGTCTTATGCTGCCCGACTGAAAGAACTCCAGTTATATTCAGTTGCTTACCGCTTGCTCAGAGGTGACCTATGCCTGACATACAAGGCCATGTCAAACCCAGATTTGATGAACATGCTTCATCTCAAAAATCTAGATCCCTCAGAGCCACAAGGAGACTTAAACCTCGACACGGTTATTAATAGGACGTGCTGGAGGGATAGATTCATCACCCAAAGACTCCCTATGCTGTGGAACAAAATCCCGGTTTATGTGAGGCAGAGCACCTGGCCTTGTTCAAGAGGAATCTTGACCAATGGATGGGAGATCGCAGATACACCCCAGGGGTTACCTCAGTGTCACTGCTCGACAGAGGCACAGCAAAATAATGGGCATAGTTTCTCCAATAGGCTTATAAATGCCCTCGGGCAGATAGCCTAGTATGAACCTATGGAATAGAGTCAGCACTAAATGACATGGACAGCAGGATACAAGAAGGTGAATATTTATTTATTTATTTATTTATTTAACATTTGTTGACCGGGAAAGTCCGACTAGGTTCCACAGAGCCTGTTTTCAGCGGAGACCCGGGGAGAAATGCTCCAGACCAACATAATATTGAATTTCTCTTAAAACAAAATACTCTTCTAAAATCAAAAGTAGATGACCTTGAAAATAGGTCACATCGGAATAATGTTAGAATTTTTGGTCTACCAGACAACATAGAGGGAAATAACATGGAGAAGTTCCTGTCGTCTTGGTTGCCTGAAATCCTGGAGCTCCCAGAAGCATCTTCCTATGGTATTGAAAGAAGAAATGGTTTGTAAAACTGCATGGGCGAAATCACCAATTAAAATAAAAGACAATGTCATTCATTTTGATAATGATTATTCTTCTACTGTAATCTCTAAAAGAAAGATCTTTCTTCCTTTAGTCAGAGAACTCAAAAAAGTCAAATAATAACCCATTTGCTATTTCCTGCAAGACTGAAAATCTTCTATCAAAATGCAAAATGGATCAAAAATATTTGAAGACTTGGATTCTGCTATTTCATTTATAAAAAACAACGTTTTGGACATAATTGAAGTAATGGAATGAGCTAATTCAAGTCTTAAAATAATTGCTGATAATGGTACATGGAAATCCTTTGACCCCAAAAAGAAACTTAAAAAATGAATAACAACTGATTCTTCAACACATTTTTACTACAATTCTGAATTGTTTCACATATTTCTTCGATTCAATGGCTCTACACTACAACACATACATTTTAATAAGAAAAATTATTAGTCCAGTTTTACATGACCTTTTAGGTCGAAGGAAATTATATTAGACTTCCAGGTGAGCTTATTTAAATTGTTTTGTTGTTGATATATATATATATATATATATATATATATATATATATATATATATATATATATATATATATTTAGGTCAATATATTCTTGAGTCAAAGGATAAAACAAAGAGTTGGATCCTTTTGCCATGTTTTTAAATAACAGTATAATTTTGACATAGACTATTTCATGACTTGCTTTATTTAAATTCACCATTGGTTGTTTGATGGTGTAAAAGAATATTTGCAGCTGTGTGCTCTGGGTGCCTGCTTGGATCTGCAAGTATGGGTACTCACTTGGGAAGTGTTCATGGGTATTGTGTTGCTGCCTTTAATCTTGAGGTTTGATTTTATCCAGGGTCGCTTGTTCAGTGAGGATAGCATATGAGAGCTCTTTTGTTGTTTATATGTTCTGGTCCGTTGTTCGGGAGGACTCTAGATTGTTCATTGGAGTTTTGTTTGTGATGTGGTTTTGGTACAACACCGGGAGGATTCTCCTCGGTGATGCTTTTTGGTGGTTTGTTTTTTGAGTTGTGCCTCTCCTCATGATGAATGGGGTGTACTGTGTGGAATAGGGTGGTTTTGGTTGTTGATCAGTTCGTTAGTGGTGTATTGGAGAAGTTATGGGTCTTTTTTTCTGTTTGGGCACTTGGATTTTTTTTTCTTTTTCCTCTCTTTTTCTTCTTTTCTCATCATTTCTTCTTTTTGTGATGCTCTATGAGTAGTGGTGATGTCTCGTGCCAGTAGAATTGCCTGGGGAAAAAAAATCTGAGTATGCTTAGTTTCCCTCTGGAACAAACTGTTTTTTGTCTCCTCATTGAATCCAGCTTGAGACTCTGCACACTGCACTTCTGGTGATGTGTACGACGTTTGAGAAGCATCATTATGTATGCGCCACGAAAGGATGACCTCTGATCCTGGACTTGAACATTTACGCTACGTCTGGAATGTTTAAACGCCGCATTGATGCTGAACCAAACAGATAACATCTGGGGTCTTTTTTTTTTTTTTTTGGATAAAGTCTAAAGAAAATATAAATAAAAGCATGGTATGGGGTACTGCAAGATCTTTTGCCGTATCTGGAGGGATAACGTACAGATTCCTGTTTTCTTTTAAGTTTCCATCATGATTTGGAAAACCTTTTACCATCTCTGACTTTTTGACAAATCATAGATCAGGCCTTCATTTCTTTAGCATTCTATAACACAGCTCACTCATAAGACAGTTCTTATAACCAAAACACAAAACGGATCTAGGTAACTGCAAATCTACTTTAACCAACGCTCACATTTTATCTCTCTCTGCCAACATTATGCAAAGAAGTGATCCATTACCTGGTGAATGTTCCTCCACATTTTCCACATGGGAGACAGGGTGTTCAGCATGTAGCAATGTTTTGTCAGTGTCTGGATGCTTATCTGGGATAACAGCATTTACTTCAATAAAGAATGTTAGTCATTTGGCATTTGGCCCTGATTTTACTACATCTTTATTTGACACACACACACACACACACACACACACACACACACACACACACACACACACACACACACACACCACATCTACCATTTGTTTCCATGAGGTTAGATCCTCAGAATTCCAGGCACTGACTCATTTGACACATCAAGCCTTAACAATAAACACTTTAATCATAGCATCTCTCCAAATAATATGACTCTGCCTATGTATTTATTTAACATTTATTGGGATAGTCCAACTGCGTTTAAACCCATTTTCTGCAGAGACCCGGGGAGAAAGGCTCCACAGATAAAAAAGAAATAGAAATACATAGCAGAACAATGATATTATACTTGTTGCATATATACAATACAGTATACATCATTAGTAACAGACAAAAAGAGAAGGGTTTATCTCATAAAATCTGCAGGATAGTTGTGGTACTCAAAAATGTCATGCTGAACATTAGATAGCACATATTACAGAGAGATTTATACTAGAGAAGGTTTTAACTGCGCCAGGAGTAGTACATGTTCAAAGCCATTAATCAGCATGGAACTTTTTGAGCAAATGTTTGAATTCATTATAATTAGTAGTAGTTCTAAGGTTTAATGGAAGCGAGTTCCAGTGTTTTGCTATATGATGGGAGTATAGGGAATCTCCGGGGTTTTGTGTTGATTTGATAACCTGTAGTAAGCATGCATTAGTTGATCAAAGGGAACGTCTGGTTGAATAGATTTGGAGAATGCTTTGTAGTGCGGGTGTTTTGTCAGCATGATATAATATATTATGAGCCATGGTTAAGCTGATTGAGTAGATGTGGGAGTTCTAGCCAAGACAGTTTTTTCAATATGTTACAGTGGTGTATATGATTTGGAGAGACAGTATCAGATTTGACAATGTTTTTGTAACATTTCTGTAGTTTCTTTAGATCTGTTTTTTTTTTTTTTAATTAAGAAGAATTGGAGAAGCATATAAGAGAGTTGATAAAAGATGAGTTCTGGCAATAGCTATCCTAGAGGTTTTGGTCAGAATTGTTTTGTTCCTGTATAAAGTACCCATTCTTTTGTGAACTTTCTTAATAGTTTGTAAGACATGAAGGTCAAATCTTAGATTGTTTTCAAGGGTGATGCCTAGCAGTTTGCTTTGTGTGTTGGGAGTGATTATAGTGCTGTTACTAGTAGTGATGAAGAAAGTGGTAGATGAAGAAAGTGGTAGTGTGGGTGGGGGCTATGTAGGTTTGGAAGACCATGAGTTTGTCTTTTTTTTTAGGGTTAAGTATGAGCTGAGATTCTGATAGCCAAGTTTCTATTTCAGAGAAGGACTTTTGTGTGGTTATCTGGAGTTGAAGTGTTGGAGCATGGCTTATAATGGTAGTGTCATCTGCATATTGAACAATACTTGCTAGTGGGCTAGCAGTGTTTAGATCATTGCAGGAAATGCTAAACAGAAGTTGGCCAAGAATTGAACCTTGTGGCACACCTAGTGTGACTGGGAGAAGGGTGGAGAGAGTATGTTTCCATATAACTGCTTGTTGGCATTCTTTTAGGTAACTTGATGTAGGTTAAGGCTAGACAGAATATTTAACAGTTTATGATGGAGATTATATCAAAGGCCTTGGACATGTTTAAAAAGACTGCAGAAACAGATTTGCCCTCATTATGGAGTTTATAGATAGTATTAGAAAAGTTAAGGAGTGAAATAGTGGTGCTGCAGTGGGGTCTGAAACCATGTTGAGAGCTGGCAAGAGGGTTATTGGAAATGAGGTACTGATGGAGTTGAGCTTGAATACATCTTTCAAGGATTTTAGATATGGGGGTAAAATAGCAATAGGCCTATAATTTGTGAGGTCTGTAGAGTTGCTGCCCTTGTGTATGGGGATAATATATGCAATTTTCCATAGCTTTGGGACGAATTCCTCTGCAATAGATCTGTTGATCAGAATTGATACAACGTAGGATATGGCTCCTGCTGCTACTTTAAATATTCAGCAGGTAGCTTGTCTACTGCAGTAGTGGTGGGTTTGAGTTTCTGTAGTGTTTTTTCAATAGTTTTTGTGGATACAGGTTGAAAGGAGAATGATGTACTATTCGTGTTAGGGGAAATGTCTGTGGTTGCTGAGTTAAGGTTCTTGTTAATTAGAGACATATACTGTCTGTGAATAACTTATTAAATTCTTCTACAGTGGTACTAGAGGAATTTGGAATATTGGGAGAAGGAGTTGTTTGGCCTGGGTGAAGGATGGATTTAATAGTGCTCCAGAAGTTTTGGGGGTCATGTTGGTGCTTTAACTGCAAGTTATTGTAATAGTTCTTTTTCTCTAGGACAGTCTGATGTTTAACTTTATTTCTAAGTTGCTGGAATGCTAGTCAGTTGTTAATGTGTTTTGCAGTAATGCCATAATTGTCATGCATTATCTTTTTCCTTTAAAAGGTTCTTGTATCATTGGAGAGCCATGGTATAAAATTCGATTTACAGCAAATTGTTCTAGGAGGTGCTAGTCTGTTAAGAATGTTGAGAAAGGTATTATTGAAATATTCTACTGCTGTATCAAGGGGAATGTATTTCAGGATGGTCCAATTACACTTTTTTAGGATTTGTATAAATTCTAGGGAGTAAAAGTTTTTTTTATTATGTATTTGGCAAAATATGTTGTGATTGATGAGATTAGGATGTTACCTAAGTAGGTAGGTAGGCATCTGGTCACTAAGACTATCAGGCAGACAGCCATAATGTTGGTAGGTTTATTGGTTAACATCCAATCTAGTGTATTTTTTTTTAATCAGTCCTGGTGGGTCCGTGTATAAGTTGAGTGAAACCAATTAGGTTAATGAAGATTTTGGGGTGGCTGAATTACAGGAGGACCAGTCCACATTAAAGTCACCCATTATGATGGTTTCATGAGCTATGGTGTTAGATATGGTTTGAAGGATATGCTGAATAATGGGAACATTATTTCCAGGTGGGGTATAGCTGACTATAATGGTAATGAATTTATTTTGGTTAAGTAGTAGCTTGGTTAATAAGATATGTATATTTTCTAGGTTGTGTATACTGAGATTAACAGATACAAGTGAAAGGTTAGTCTTGTACATTATGGCCACACCTCCACCTTTTCTTTCTTTCCTGTCCACTCTAAGTAGACTATATCAAGTAGGGATAATTTCATTCTCAAATATATGTGGCTTAAGCCAAGTATCAGTGAAGGCAGCTATGTTAGAAGAGTAGTGAGATAAAGTAGCATGTAATTCTTGGACTTTGTTTACTGTGCTTCTAAGAATTAGGTTAAGGAGTAATAAGTTTGAACTTTATGAGATAGATTTAGTAGGTTTTGTACTTAATGAGGTGCTATAGTAGGGAGGTGTGCAGTGGAGGCAACTGCCCATGGCCAAGCACTCACAAATGAACACACGGGTGATTCAGGGACTGCCGATGTTTAATGTATGAGGGTTTTGCAAAAAACTAATTCTGCCCTCTTCCTAGGGAGATGTACAGTGGAGGCAACCGCTTGTGGCCAGGTACTTTACAGTACTCACAAATAAATGCATGGGTAATTCAGTGATTTATAAGAAGAAGACATATTACAAGTATAAGTTACAAATATACTACTGGAATGAAGGCAACCAAACAGAATTTAGAAGATATAAGTGCACTTCCTGTGGGCAGAAAATCCCCTTATCTGACACCCACAGGGAGTGCATGTACTGTTTGGGGCCTATCCACTTGGATGGCCCTGTGACATTCGCAGGATTTTCCATCCTTGGGCTCTGATGGATAAGAGAAGTAAACTCATTTTAAAAGGGTTACTTCCTCCTACTGCCACCTTGAGGATGCTTTCATCAGAGAAGCTCAGAGATTCATGGGATTCCAGGAGACCATTTCCCTCATGGTCTTCCTCAGAACCACCCAGGAAGAAGGCTAAATTGTTGGAACCAACTTGTTCGGCTCTAAGTTCTTTGACTTTGACCTCTCCTCAGCAATGGTCTTCCTCAGTTGCTACGGGGACTAGTGGTAACCCCTTGGCATCAGCTCTGGCACTTTCCACTCCAGAGTCTTCTTTTTTGGTGCCTACTAGGAGGTCTTCATCCCGTTGCCCATGGAGATCACCAGACCTCCTTCATCTGCTTCCTCTAGGTCTTCCTGAAGCTTGTCCTGTAAGGATGTTGGTAAGCTCATGAGACAGTTTCTCAAGACACAGATCCAGATGGGGCTTGTGTCCCCCCCCCCCATCCGTTTCTGGATCCTTGAGGCTCTCCCTGTTCCAACTGGTGGTTCTTCTCTGATTCAAACCCTAGTTTTGGAGTTGTCATTTCTGTTAGCTCCTGGTACCGGGGTGCCAGAGCCAATAGACACCTCTTCTTTGCCTCCAACATTCTCACCAACTTGCTCAGCTTCGGCTGCTTCAGGTCTGAGTATAGCTTGGAGCTGTATCATAGAGTTTGGTTCCAGGGGGTTTCTCTTCCCCTCGGGGCCTCAGCCTTTGACAGCTCGTCTCCTACTCCCCCCACGGAGAGAGAGATCCACTCTCTCCAGGAGATGTCTGCTCCTGTGGCTTTGGCTCCGGCGAGGCAGCTCCAGGTGGTTTGGAGTCCTTCTACTTTTGAGGTTGTGGAGAGAATCCCTTCCATTCCTAAGAAATCCTCGGCACTTGCCTCAACGGAACTTCCTCCACCTCATTCTGGAACTGTGACGGAGACCTTTGAGCTGTCACATGGGCAGCTAGTCCCGGAAAGCCTCCACGCTGTTCCCTTAGTAGATCCCCAAGCTTCTTCCAGCACCTCCCCAGAGCATTGCCCGGAGGAGGTCCCTCAGAAGAGACCGTGTAAAAGGGGGCACCTGGATTCCCCTATGGAATCCCTCACTACAGATACCGATTTCGAAGAAGATGAAGAGTCTCCCATATCACCACCCAACAAGGTCTCTTTCAGAGACATTCTTGAAATCCTGTGCAAGAAAGGTGGATGATCTTCCCAAAACCCTTCCCTGGAGGATCGATATTGTGGGAGGCTTTTGGGGCAGGCCCATCTACTACCTGGGTGTCTCCCCTGGCTGACCTGCTCATCCAGCTGGTGTCTTCAAAGGCTTGGAAGGAGCCAGGTAAAGTGGAACCGATTCCTAAACATGCTGACAATATTTTAAGTGCTCCAACTAACAAAGCCTTTTGGACCAAAGGAATCCTGGTAGATGCCTTGGTTGTGACAGCAGCCACCAAGAAGTGTTGGCTTAGGAAAGCTCCTCTGTCTACCCCCCAAATAGAGAATCACAGGCATTGGACAGATTTGGCAAAAGAGACTATGCCTCATCAACCTTTGTACTTTGGGTATTGAACTACTTATCCCATTTTACCTGGTTACAAAGGAATTTAGTTAAGGAACTTTCTAGCTTGTTCCCAGGGTCCATGCCTACTGAGGAATGGGAGTCCTTTTTCTCTAGGTTGACCACCCTACACTTCCTAGCCACTGTGTCCGTGAGGCTTATCTGTCATGCTGTGAAGGGTACCTCAGGGGCAGCCTATTCCGGCATTGCCATATGGCGCTATGCCTGAATAAGGCTGCGCAGTTTTGTGGAGCTTTCAAACAGTCCTTTAGTAATGCCCCTTTTGATAACTCTACCTTGCTTGGGCCCATGGTGTGTGACACTTTAACTCAGAGTGAGAAAGATGGGTAAGACATTGTCTGTCATCAAGATCCATTTTTCTACTTCACAACGGACCTTCTCCAAGAACCAGCATGGAAGTAAGAAACGTGGTTTCAGAATTCACAGGGCCCTTTCCAAGACTTTCAGGGAGACCCCCCCAAGACAGAGTGGAATATGGTCAGAATGGGAGAAGCTGTCCACGCGGCCGAGGAAGTCCGCAGAATCAAGGGTTGCTGGGACCTGCCCCAGAGAAGCCTTTCCAGCAGTCCTGAACTGTTGCCCAACTGCTCTCCTCTGGAAGCAATTGGGAGACATTTCTCCTTGCACCTAGAAGCCTGGGAGGCCATCTCAAATGACAGATGGGTGCTAAGGATCATATCCAGAGGATACTTCATTCCCTTTTCCAACATTTGCAAACAAAAATCTCACCTCCCCGATGTTCCACCCAGTCAGAGGGAGGATGCGGCCCAGGAAATAAAGTTACTGCAAGAAAGAGTCATCCAAGAAGTTCCTCCGGTCAAGTCAGATTGGGCGTTTACTCCAGATTCTTATTGGTGCCCAGAAAGACAGGAGACTTGCAACCTATCTTGGATCTGACATCTCTGAACAAGTCAGTAAAGCACACGAAGTTCAGAATAGTCAAGATTCAATCCATCTTACCTCTTCTGAAGATGGGCGATTGAATGTGCTCTATAGACCTCAAGGATACGTACTGCCATATCCAAATGAATAGGTGCTCCATGCCCTTTCTACATTTCACACAGCCCTCAGGGTTTTCACCAAATGGCTAGCTGTAGTTGTAGCTCATCTCTGGTTGCAAGGTTATCAGATATTTCCATATCTGGACGACTGGCTCCTAACCGCCCCAACCAGGCATCTACTCCTTCAGGCCAGGGATTACTTCCTCAGCTTAGCCTCTACACTGGGGATAACTGTCAGTTTACAGAAGTCACACTTGGATCCAGTACAGACCATAGACTGCATAGGGGCACATCTAGATAGAAGGATGTCCTATGTTTACCTTACATCGGACAGGGTATCAAATCTAAAGTCTCACGTCAGGTAGATGCTGACTGCTTCAAAACCCCCGGCCTCTCTAGTTCTCTGAGCATTAGGCTCCATGGCAGAACCATAATTGGCAAGTTTCCACATGAGAGTTCTTCAGTGGACCTTGACAATACAGTAGTCTCTTCTGAGGAATCCTTTGAACCTTCCCATCAGCCTGTCTCATGTGTGTAAGGACTCTTTTTCTTCAGTGGCTCCATTTCCTGGAGATCACCCAAAGTCACATATTCATTCATCCCTTCTCAGTCACTATGTTGACCACGGATGCCTCCCAGTTTATGTGGGGGTACATTGTCTGGCCCGGGCAGTCCAAGGCACGTGACGCCCTGGGAGACCATGTTGCATATCAGTGTTCTAAAGATAAGAAGGGTTCTTCTAGAGTTGCAGGAACTACACAACTTTCTTCCTCAGGGGACTATTGCAGTCCTAATGGACAACATGTTAGTGGTTTGGTACATTAACAAACAAGGAGGAACCAAGTCTTACCCCTCCTGTGTTGAGAAGCTAAGGGAGTCTGTCAGTGGGAGATTTCTTCCAACCACTTTCTTATAGCAATGCACATTCCAGGGGAATGCAGCATTCTAGCCGACAGGCTCAGCCGAGTGTTACTGATGCCTCACGAGTGGTCCCTGATTCGGTTCATGGCAGATGCGATCTTCCAGAAATGGGGTTACTCTTGCTGTGACCTCTTTGCGCCCCCTCTCAACAACAAATGCAACAAGTATTTTACCTTCATCCCCCCTCAGGGACAGTTACCCAGGGACATTCTTGTTCAGGCTTGGCCCTCCAGTCTGCTCTATGCCTCTCCCCCTCTTCCGTTAATTCCCAAGTTCCTACAGAAAGCTCTCAGGTTGAGAAGCAAAGTGATCCTCAGTGCTCCATTTTGTCCTTGACAAACCTGGTTCACCTTCCTTTGGTTTCACCTGGTTTGCTCCCTGATGAAGTTGGATCCAAGTCCAGATCTGCGCTCTCTCTCATCCATCGGGGCATCCATATCTCAACATTCAAGGCCTAAAATTGATCACATGGTTTCTCCACTTCCAATGATGGCTAGTTCTCCCAGACTGTCTTCCCCAGTTTGAAAAATTTTGATTTCATCCCATAAAGCTTCCACCCAAATAATTTACAAAACAAAGTGGAAAAGATTCTCTTTTTTTGGTGAACAGAAACAAATAGATCACTTTAACAGCCCTTGTTTCAGTAGTATTAGACTTTCTGGCTTCCCTTTTCAAAGATGGTGCTAGCTATTCTACATTCAAAGTTCATATTGCTGCCATTTCCAACTTCCACTTTGGTTTTTGACTCATTGTCTCTGGCCTCTTCAGAACTGTGTAAGGCTTTTCTTAGGGGCACCTTTCTGCTTTGGCCACCAGTCAAAGACCCTATGCCTCCCTGAGATCTTATTATGATTCTGCAAGCCTTAGTCCACCACTGTTCAAACCCTTGGCCACTGTGGATCTGAAATTTCTCTCTTGGAAAACTCTTTTTCTAGTAGCAATTACCTCGGCCAAGAGAGTTTCTGAGCTCCAAGCTCTTTCTGCAAAATTTCCATATTTAGTTTTTCATAAGACAGAGTGACTCTACGTGTGAATCCTTCTTACTTACCTAAGATGGCTAAAGAAACTAACATTAATCAGTTGATGAATCTTCCAGTATTTTTCCAAAGTATCAGAACAAAGGAGAATATATTTTACACATGCTTGATGTTCATAAGAAACTTTGTTTTTACACCCATAGAACCAAGCCCTTCAGGAAGTGTGATCAACTATTTGTTTCTTTTTTGAATGCCAAGAAAAGTAAAGCAGTGACCAAAGTTACATTGGTTAGATGCTTAAAAGACTGTATTGCATTTATTTATTCTTTCAAGAGTGTTCCTTTACCAGGTCCAGTAAGGGCGCACTCTACAAGGTCCATGGCCATGTCTCAGGTCTTTTCGTCTAGAGTTTCTATTGAGAACATTTGTGCTACTTCTACTTGGTCAAACCCCCATACTTTCATTACACAGAATATCCAGGAATAGACGTACCTTTGGTTCTGCTGTACTCCAGAATATTCTTTCTTGATGGCCACGCTGGATTATAGTAGCTGGGGACTCCCACAGGTAATGGAATGAAGTGGAAAACATCAGATAAAGAAGTTATGTCCTTACCATAATGTTTTATCTATGTTGTCCATCTTGATTCCATTAATCTTTCTACCCTCATTCCCCTATCCAATTTTTTTGAGGGAGGAAGCCTATTAGAAGTTGCAAAGAATCTTTATTCCTTTGGTTGAGTTCCTGATGTTTTTTTCTTGTATGACACAGTGGATAAAAAAGTTTACACATTCCTGTTAAAATGCCAGGTTTTTATGATATAAAAAAATGAGACTGCAATAAATCATTTCAAAACTTTTCCCACCTTTAATGTGACCTATAACCTGTACAATTCAATTGAAAAACAAATCTGTTAGGGGAAAAATATAAAAAAAATTAAAAATGTGCAATATGTTGGTTGCATAAATGTGCACACCCTTAAACTAATACTTTGTTGAAGCACCTTTTGATTTAATTACAGCATTCAGTCTTCTTGGGTAGGAGTCTGTCAGCATGACACATCTTGACATGGCAATATTTGCCCACTCTTCCTTGCAAAAGCGCTTCAAATCTGCTACTAGATAATCATATATTAGCAAACAGAAAAGGTTTTCTAGTTTGCGCCAACAACATAACCAGCACCTATTTAGGGCTAGTTGTTCTCTGAATCTGATGTAATTTTCGTTCATTCCTCATCCTCAATGAATGGGACTTGGATCCAACCTCTGATCTGGCTCAGCCGCATTTGATTTAGACTCTTGGATCTGCCTATCAAGTTCCTTCCTTTATCCATAATGCTTCAGAACCCTGTAATACCTCAGATCTCATTTGTCATGTTTTCACTACAGACATGGATTGTGCTCTTTTGAGCGTTTTGGCTGTAGTTGCACAATTTTTTGTGAGTAAAAATAGTTTATTCTATATTTTTTTCTTACTTTATCTCTCACCCTTACTCCCTTTTCCAGTTTTTCATTTTTTCTCACTGTTAGGGTTCATACCTTTTTTCTTCTTACCTGTTTTCCTCGAGTACTTTCGTTACCATTGCTGGTGGATTATTTCCCTTTCCCTGTGCCTTGTTTCTCTTACCTGGTTTCTGGGTATTTCTTAGATACCATTGTTGTTATCCTTCCTTTTTTTCTGCTTACAAAAGAAAAATCATTATATATTATAATAGTTTTTTTTCCTTAAATGGCCGAAAAGCCAACAGGTTTCAAAAAGTGCACTTCCTGTGGGCATAAGATATATAACTCTGATTCCCACAGGGAGTATGCATATTGTTTAGGAGCAGCCAGTCTTGAAAACCCTTGTCAGATTTGTGTGGGTTTCAACTCTTGGGCTGTAAGTGATAGACAGAACAAATTAGTTCTAAAGGGATTGTTGCCTACATCTGGTCCTTCCTCTACAGCTTCTGTTTCAGGGGCTCAACCCCCCATTCAGAAGTTCAAGTCATCTTTAAAGTCCAGGGAGCATAGAAAATGCTCTCCTGTCTGATTTCCAAAACCTGCTCCTGCTTCGGAGTCACCTGATAACAAGCTAAGAGGTTGGATCTGATGTATTCGGATCTGACAGTGATAACATCTAAGTCTCCTCAGCCTTGAAACTATTGATGTTATGTTGTCCTATCTCGCCTTCATTCTTACAATGATGGGTTCGGAGCCGATCTTCGGCTCCGACTCGGCCGAATACACAGCTGAAAGACTCAGACTTGGCTTGTGGCAAGTAGGTATCCCATAATGCAGTGGTGTAACGCCCCAGATCTCGTTTGCCACTTTATGAGGTTGGACGCGCTCCTCTTGGCCGTGGCTAAATTGTGAAAATGTTTCCTACTTATTACCTTTAATCTCTTTCTTTATTATAGTAGATGTTTTATTCTTGTATTGTAGTTACATAGTTAGCCTTTGAACTAGTATATCTAGATTTTTATATAGCTATTATTCCCTTTGGTGCTGCCTTTGGCCGTCGTTTTCATAGGCCTTGCTGTATCCCTTGTAGTGGTTGTTGTGTCTTGTTGTATAGCTTAATAGTAGCTCATTTAAGTTAGAGAGCCCGTTTTAGTTAGAGGGCTTGTAGTTGGTGTGTTGTTTTCTGGGATTTAGGGCCATTTTAGTTAGAGGCCCTATTATCTTCCCTTGTCTGTCTCCTCAGTATTTTCCTGTAGTTAAGCTATATATTAGTAGTTTTAGTAATTAGAATTTTTTTGTTGTTATATTGTGTTCTTTTGTCATAATCATATCCAAAGACCCAAAGGAGAGGGAACATAAGCCTTCAGGCTTCAAAAAATGCCAGAAGTGTTCGCAAAAGATGTCTATCACTGACGGTCATGTCATATGTGTTTATTGCTTTGGAGCTATTCATTTGCAAGAGGATTGCACATTCTGTCATTCCTTCAGTGCCAGGGTTTTACAAGAAAGGAGAAACAAATTGATCATTAAGGGGCTCTTAAAGCCAACTTTTGAGGAAGCTATCCATAGTTCTTCTTCCTCTTCTTCTCCTTCTTCAAAAAAGGACAAACCTCAAAAGAGACAATCACCTGCTGCATCGGCTCATTCAGAGCCTCTAGTCAAGTTACCTAAAATTTCTAAGGCTACTACCTCCTCAGTTTCACAGTACTCAGAGCCGTCAGATGTTATTTTGATTGACAAGCCTAGTTCTTTGGCTCCAAAGTCTTCGGAGCCGCAAGATACCTCTTCTCGGAGCCGGTCTATGGAGATTTCACCAGTTTCTCCTACAATGAGATCTCCCATTTTGCACAGGTCTCGTTCTCCGTCCGTATCCTCCAGGTCCACCAGGAGCTTATCTGATGATGACGTGGAACAGGTAGTGCACAGACTCTTGAAGTTGCCTGCGCTAACCAAATTATTTTCGGCTCTGACCCATTTGGTCCTGGAGCATATACTATACCTATTATACCCACTGTTGTTCCTCCTCCAAGCCAAGCTGGACCTTCAAAGCCAGAGTACTTAGTACCACTTACTGTGGATCCATCGATTTTGAGACCCACTTCGGTGATCACAGAGCCGACTTCTGCTCCGACACTCTTGGCGCCATCCAGAGAGTCAGGGAGCTGGGGTTCCCCAGTCGGGCCCCGAGGGGGATTTTTGGCCCTGATCTTCAGTGCCAAGCCTACCCCTTGGAGCATTGGCCCGGGTTAGCTCGGCTCCCACATTGACCTCAGGTCCGATCTCACTGGGTCCGGTGGCTTCCTCTGTCTCCTCAGAGCCAAGGGAGTCTTCGGAGCCAGTGGGATCTGCCTTTGAGCTGATGAAGAGTGTGCTGTCTGCCTCTATAGCCCTACATAAGGATACCAACACTCGTCCCCCTAAGGCACTGGCTACTGTCTCGGCACCACCCATTCCACAGGACAGCAGAGATCCAGAGTATCAGGATCCCCCATTGGGCAAACCCTTCTCTTCCAAGGCCTCCCCAGAATACCCTTCTGAGGAGCCCCCTCAGAAGAAAACTTGCAAGAGGAAGCATGTAGACTCTCCAGATGAGTCCGTCACTTCAGACACTGACCTCGAGGAGTCAGTAAGGTCCTCACGGTCGTCCTCTGATGATATCTCATTCGCAGATATTCCAGAGATCCTGAAGCAGAGAGACGGCTGGCAGGCCACCACCCCTTCTGATGAGGGGTCAGTGTACCTGAAGGCTTTTGTATCTCAACCTTCAGCCTCCTGGGTATCTCCGCCTTTCGACAAGTTAATGGACTTCGTCAGTCGGAAGGTGTGGGAGTCACCTGACGCAATGGAGCCAGTCCCTCAGAAGCCAAACAAATTCTTATCAGCTCCTTCCGGAAATGATTTCCTCACTAAAGGTTACCTGTAGATGCTATGGTGGTGACAGCAGCCACCAAGAAGGAACTTTTAGACACATCCTCATCTATCCATCCTCTGAACAAAGACTCTCGAACAATGGACAGATATGGGAAGCGTGTCTTTTTGTCAGCGATCTTTACTCTTCGATCGCTGAACTACCTCACTCATTTCACAAGGCTACAGAGAGATCTCCTGAAAGAACTAGGAGATACTCTACAAGGTACATTGGCTGCGGGGGTGAATGAGAAGGTCTCCTCCCAGCTGTCCACCTTAAATTTCATTGTCAAGTCCTCCATGAGACTGATCTCTACGCAGCCGATGGAGCGAGCAGGGCAGCGGGTTCTGGAGTTTCCCCTTAGGAGACACACCTGGATGCACTTGCCCAATTTTGTGGTGCCCTTTAAGTCTACTTTTAGTAATGCCCCTTTTGACGGTTCCTCACTCTTTGGACCCAAAGTAAAAGACACTCTCACCCGATGCGAGCTGGAAGGAAAAACTCTCTCTGCCGTTGGAGTACATTTTTCTGTACCTTCAAGACCTTATCCTAAAGGTCAGAAGAGTGGGAAAATGTGGTTTAGAAGATCCCAGTGAGTTTTCCAGGATGCACGGGGTGAATCCGTCCCCAGGAGCAAAGGGGGAGGTAGCAATGGTAGACGCTGCCCTAGAGGCAGAGGGGGCCCACAGAACCAGGGCGACTGTGATTCCTCCTTTCGCGGATGCCCCTAGCAGCACTCTTGAAAGGAGGCCCGATTGCTCTGCTCTGGAGGCAGTCGGGGGGAAATTTATCTATGTACCCAGAAGCCTGGTAAACTATCACAAGAAACAAGTGGGTACTAAGAATATTATCCAGAGGATATTCCATTACCTTTTCCTACCCTGTCCCACTGATCAGAACAATCCCAGATGTTCCACCCAATCTAAGGGAGCAAGCAACTATAGAAATTCAAAAGATGCTGCACAAAAGAGTCATCCAAGAAGTCCCCGCAGACCAAATAGGATTCGGAACTTACTCAAGATTCTTTTTGGTGCCAAAAAGAACAGGGAACTGGAAACCCATATTAGACCTAAGCAATTTAAACGAATCTGGCAAGAAGTCAAAGTTCCGAATGGTGACACTGCAGTCTATACTTCCCTTTTTAGGGAAAGACAATTGGATGTGCTCAATAGACCTTCAAGATGCTTACTACCACATAAAAATGGACAGGGCATCGGGAAGGTACTTACGCTTCCGGCTGGGAGCCAGCCATTATCAGATCCGGGCTGTGCCCTTTGATCTTACTACAGCCCCCAGAGTGTTCACCAAATGCATGGCAGTAGTCACGGCTCACCTGAGGCATCTAGGAATTCCGTTTGTTTCCCTATTTAGACGACTGGCTCCTATCTGCCACCACCAGGCATCTACTCCAACAAGCCAGGGATGTGACTTTGGAAATTTGCGCTCAACTGGGTATTACAGTTTGTTTTGTCTTTCAGCTTTTCCCGGTAAGGGGTCGCCACAGCGGAACTCCGGTCCGCTGATGATTGGCAGTAGATTTTACGAAACGCCGAGGTGCCAGCTCGACATCCAACCTTCAACGAAGGCACACCCATTTATGCACGCATGTCTTTTGAACGCTACCCAACTGTGGGGAGGACATGCAGACTCCACACAGAAGGCACTCCCAAGCCAACTTTCAAAAATCTGCCTTGTTGCCATGTCAATATATTACATTTATAGGTGCAGAACTAGACACCGCTTCCCTGACAGCACATCTTCCAACAGACAGAGTTTCAGCACTCAGGCAACAGATACTTCATCTTCTCCCCAAGACCAAGGTGAAAGCAAAGATAGTTCTAAAATTATTAAGGACAATGGCTTCCACAATAACACTGGTTCCCCTTGCCAGAATGCACATGAGGATTCTTCAATGGCTGTTGTTCTCCCAATGGTCACTTTAAGAGTTTCCTATGTCTCACCTGATCAGGATAACAGAATCATGCAAAAATAACTTAAGATGGTGGATACACACCAGCCATATGACCATAGGGAGACCCTTTGTTTCACAACAACCCTTAGCTACAGTGACCACGGACGCTTCCCAGATAGGGTGGGGGGAGGCATTATTTGGGGAGAACAGTCCAAGGTGTATGGCAAGAACATGATGCTCACTTTCATATAAATGTCCTAGAGATGAGAGCAGTGCTTCTTGCATTGCAAGCACTTCACGACTCTGTCCCTCTAGGGACAATTGCAATACAGTCAGACAATATGTCTGTGGTTTGGTACATAAACAAGCAGGGGGGAACCAGATCTTATCCCCTTTGTTGCAAGGCCCTAAAAGTTTGGCAATGGGCAGTTTCTTCCCAGTGCTTTCTAATAGCAATGCACATTCTGGGGAAGTCTAACATGATAGCAGACAAGCTGAGCAGAGCAATTCTAATGCTTCACGAGTGGTCTCTCAATCAGAACGTAGCAGAAAGGATTTTCTGAATATGGGGTCTGGCTTGCTGCAATCTTTTCGCCACTCCCATGAATGCCAAGTGCAGCAACTACTGTACTCTAATCCCCCCGCCAGGGGAGACACCAAGAGACGCACTTGCTCACGATTGGCCCTCGGGACTTCTGTATGCCTTTCCTCCATTTCCTCTCATACCCAGAGTCATTCAGAAAGCATAGTCCTTGGGAAGCAGGATAATTCTCATTGTTCCTTACTGGCCTCGTCAAGTTTGGTTCTGCTTCCTTTGGCCTCATCTTCAGTAGAAGGCTTGAACTCTGGACCTAGTTCCAGACCTGCTGACACATATGGTGTGCTTCATCCTTCTCTCCACACCCTCAACTTGACAGGTTGGCTGCTCCACTTCCCAATTTAGTCAGGCTTCAGAATTTCACTCCAACAGTTAAACATATCTTGATGTCCTCTCATAAAGCTTCCACCAGAAAACTGTATTCTAGCAAATGGAAAAGGTTTTCCATCTGGGCTCAAAACAGAAGCATCGACCCTTTTTCTGCACATATTCACTCTATTTTGGAATTCTTGGTGGAACTCTTCCAACAGGGTTCAGCTGCAGCAGCCATCAAAGTATAACTCGCTGCAATTTCAGATTTCCACATTGGTGATCCTACTTCAAACTCAGTGTCACACAGGTTGTGTAGATCCTTCTTGAAAGGTGCCTCCTTATTAAAACCTCCCTTTAAAGAACCCCTTCCTCCTTGGGATTTAAATTTTCTTCTATCTCACCTAACGTTACCATCTTTTGAACCTTCTTCATCTTCAGACCTCAAGTTCCTTTCCTGGAAGACCATTTTTCTGGTTGCTATAACATCAGCTAGAAGGGTATCAGAGTTGCAAGCCCTATCTATCAAACTGCCATATTTGATATTTCATAAGGCTAGGGTATCCTTACGAACTAATCCATCCTTTTTAACTAAAGTCTGTTCTTCAACTAACATAAATCAATCTATTGAGCTTCCAGTGTTTTTTCCTAATCACAGTAACAAGACAGAAAACAAATTACATCAACTGGACATGCACAGACAACTCAGATCCTATTTGCATAGGACAAAAGATTTTAGAAAAGCTGACCAATTGTTCGTATCTTTTTCAGGTGCAAAAAAGGGTAGCTCATTTTCAAAAACTACCCTTTCCAACTGGCTCTCAAAGTGCATTACCTTCATCTATACCTCAAACAACAAAGATTTACCATTTACGGTTAAGGCTCATTCCACTAGAGCACTGGTGACATCTTCGGCCTTCAGGCCAGAATTCCTATGGATAATATTTGTGCTGCAGCTACCTGGGCTACTCCTCATACATTTATCATGCATTACAAAGTGGATTTGGCCCCCAGGGACAGGGCCTCCTTTGGGTCCACTGTGCTTAAAGGTGTACTCTCGTGAGCCATCCAGGGAAAAGGTGCTAGGGACGCTGTCCCATCATTGTAAGAATGAAGGCGAGATAGGACAACATAACATAAAGAAGTTATGTACTCACCATAACGTTCCATGTTTGTTGTCCATCTTGCCATTCATTCTTACAAACCCTCCCTCCTTCCCCCTTCCAAGGACTCCTTGTGGACCTGGTGGATGTTTTACTCCTTTCAGGAGTTCCTTGCTTCAGTTTATTTCTCCTATTCCATTGGGGATAGCATATATTTGTGTGTGTGTATATGTGTGTATATTTTTTTTTTTTTTTTTTTTACAATTTCTTTAGTAGTAGTAGCAAACAAGATCTGGGAAGTTGCACCACTGCATTATAGGATACCTATTTGCCACGAGCCAAGTTTGAGTCTTTCCGCTGTGTATTCAACTGAACCATCATTGTAAGAATGAACAGAGAGATGGACAACAAACATGGAACGTTATGGTGAGTACATTACTTCTTTTTTTTTCTCCAGAATAAGTTTCACCTCTGCTCCTATCTCCATTTTTACAGGAGACATCCAGAAGAATGTCTCATCCTCCTTCCACATCTTCCTGTATGAGGTCCTCCCAAAGTCTGTCTTTCTGAAGCAGATGTGGACAAGATGATGAGGAAGTTTTTCAAGGCTCTGATCCAGATGGAGGTCTTATCAGCTCTTTCTTCCATCAGATCCATGAGTCTCCAGCCTATATCTCATTCATTTATCTCTCCTTCTCCAATCTGCCCAACAGCTTTGGAGCCCTCAGATCAGAGAAACCCAAGAGCTGAAGTGTCAGATCTGAAGACAGTTATATCTTCTACTCCAACTGTGTCTCTGACTTGTTCTGCACGGACCCCCTAGAGCAAGACAAGTCTCAGAGCTGAAGCATTGGCGGCAGATCAGGAAAATGGTTTAGACTTTGAGGTTTTTAGAGCTGTTACTTTCCCTCAAAGCCTCAGTGCTGGACAACTCTGGTCCAACTCCCCCCTTACCTCAGGGGCCCAGGCAAGGTTGGGGCTTGGCAGTGCCTGGAGCTTCGGCTCCAGTGAAGCTAGCTGTGGCTTCTGCTATTCCTTCTGCCTTTGAGGTGGTGGAGAGGGATATCTCTCACCTGAAAGTCCATTCTACTCCCATTTCTTCAGATCCTACCATCGTACCCCTTTCAGATCTGAGTTCTGAGATTCATCAACCTATGCCTCAGGGACAGCCAGCCCATTCAAGCTTCCAGGTAGTTCCTGTGCAGGAACTTCCTCTTTCTTCTGATACCTCTCCTGATCATCCCACTGAATAGGTCTCCTGGAAGATGTTGTGCAAAAGGAGTTGCGCATAGATTCCACTCAGGAATCCTTAACTGTGGACATTGACTTTGATGAAGGGGAGGGGTCTCCTAGATCTCCACCAGAAGATATCTCCTTTGTAGAAATTTTAGAGATCCCTAGTCAGAAAGGTAAATGGTCTTATCTCCCTTCCTAGGAGGAGTTGGTGTTTCTAGAAGTCTTTGGGTCTAGCCCATCTACGTCTTGGGTTACCCCTCCAGTGGACATCCTTGTAGATCTTGTGTTGGGCTGGGCATAGAAGGAACCGGATACTGTGGAACCCATTCCCTGTCACCCCAACAAATTTTTTGCTCCACCCAAAGACAGACCTTACTGGAGTAAGGGAGTTCCCATGGATGCCATGGTTGTAGCAGCAGCCACTAAGAAAGAGCTAGCTAAACAAAGCTTTAATGTTCATCCTCCTTACAGAGAGTCCAAGGTGATGGACCGGTTTGAAAAGCACTTTTACACCTCAGCAACTTTTGCCCAATGGTCGCTTAACTACTTAGCGGATTTTACCAGACTGCAGAGAGGCTTGCTTAAAGAGCTCTCTAAGTCTATTCCTGGGTCGATGTCAGCTGAAGAACATAAGCAATTTTTTTTACAGCTGGCCACCCTTCAATCAATTTCCAACACTCCCATGAGGTTAATCTCTCACTCAGCAGAAGGTTCCTCACGGACAGCGGTTTCAGGCATAGCCTTCATGAGACATGCCTAGATGCACTTATGCAACTTTGAGGAGCCCTTTAAGCCTTCTTTCATCAATGCTTCCTTTGATGGATCCTCTTTGTTAGGTCCTATGGTAAAAGAAATGCTATCCTATAGTGAACAAGATGGAAAAACCTCATCTGCAGCGGGATGCATTTTTCTACCCCACAGAGATCATTCTCCAGGAAACAATACAGAGGTAAAAAGATGTGGTTCCATAGATGACAAGGTCCTTTTCAAGACTCATGAGGGGAAGCTTCCCCCAGAGGCAGGGGAGGGAGTTCTAGTGGAAGACGCTGCCCTCACAGCAGTGGAGGTCTGCAGAACCAAGGGTTTAGAGATTATTTTTCAGAGAGACTGTTTCAGCACTCCTGAAGGGTTGTTTGACTACTCTTCTCTGAAAGGTGCTTGTCTGTGCACCTGGAAGCCTAGGCATCAATCACAAAAGACACTTGGGTAAAAAAAAAATAGTATCAAGAGGATATTTTATTCCCTTCTTGCAAATCTCACTGTCCAAATAGAAAAATCTCCCCGATGTCCCACCCAATCAGCAGGAGTTAGCCTTAGAAGTTCAAAACCTGGTAGACAAAAGAGTCATCCAAGAGGTCCCACCAGACCAGAGAGGATTTGGAACTTACTCAAGGGTCTTTTTAATGCCAAAGGAAACAGGGGACCAGAGACCAATTCTGGAGCTCAGTCAACTGAATCAGTTTGTAAAGAACTCCAAGTAATGGATGTCATTTTACAGTCCATTCTCCTTCTTCTGTGGAAGGATGATTGGATGTGCTCCGTAGACTTCCAGGATGCATGCTATCACATCAAAATGAACATATGGTCTTGGAGATACTTGCACTTTCAGCTGGGAGCCAGTCATTGCCAGTTCAGAGCCATGCCGTTTGGTCTCACCACAGCCACCAGGGTGTTCACCAAGTGCATGGCAGTGGTAGACTGCTCAGATTCAGGGTGTTTCCTTTCTTAGATGACTGGCTCCTCACCATCTCAACCAGGCATCTCCTTGAAGAGGCCAAAGACTGCTTACAGGAATTATGTCAATCTTTAGGGATCACAGTCAATTATGCCAAGTCCCATCTTCCACCTTTCAAGTCTTGGAATTTACAGGGTCTCGCTATACACCACAAATCAGTTGGCCTTTCTTCTTTCAAACAGGGTACAATCCTTAAGACTGCAAGTTAGACAGATTCTCTCACACCCTTCTCCCTCAGCAAAACTGGTTCTTTAGGCCTTGGAATCAATGGTTGCTGCTGACAGTTTGTTTCCATATGCATGTTCTTCAGTGGACTCTAGCTGTTCAGTGATCAGTCATTCTGCAGTCTCTGTCCAGTCTGATAAAGCTTTCTCAGGTTTGCAGAAATTCCCCTGCTTTGGTGGATACAGTCCAATGAATTTTGTCAAGGACGTCAGTTTGTGTTTCCACCCTCGGTAGCCACAGTGGTCATGGATGTCTCCCAATTGGAATAGGGGATGCATTTCTTGGGACAGACAATCCAAGGCATCCAGTCCCCAGAAGAGACCAATTTGCATATCAATATACCTGGAGAATGAGGGTGGTCCTATTAGCATTGCCGGCCTTCCAGAACTCTCTTCCTTTGGGACTATTGCTATCCAGACATATCCCCCTTGTTTGGTGTATTAACAAACAAGGGGGATCCCAGTCCTACCCTCCTTGTTGAGAAGTAGTGAGAGCATGGCAATGGGTGATCTCCTGCAACCACTTTCTTATAGTAATGCACATCCTGGGGAAATCCAACATGCCAGTTGACAAACTCAGTAGGACTATTCTGATGCTTCATGAGTGGTCTCTGAATCAAGCAGTGGTGGAGAGGATCTTCCTTCGATGTGGTCAGCCTTGCTGCAGTCTATTCATCTCTCCTCTCAACAACAAGTGTATCAGATTTTTTGCCTAATTTCCCCCCCCCCCCCAGGGGAAGTCACTGAAAGATGCTGCAGTTCATGTTTGGCCCTCCAGTCTCCTATACACTTATTCCCTGCTTACCTCTACTCTCTACATTTCTTCAGAAAGCACTTTGGTTGAAGAGCAGTGTCATCTTCATTGCCCTCTTTTGGCCTCATCAAATGTGGTTTCCTTCCTTTGGTCTCATCTTTTATGTCCTTCTTGGACACTGGACCCCAGTCCAGATCTAATATCTCATCCCACAAAGATGGCTCACCTGGACATTCCAAATCTCAAGTTGACTGCATGGTTTCTTCAATTCCAGTGGTGGCTAGAAAGCCCAGACTTTCCTCTCTGATTCATCAGATTTTGCTATCATCCCCAAAAGCCTCCAGTATGAAAATTTACAGGAGCAAATAGAAGACCCTTTTAGTGCTTTTATTCATGCTATCCTAGCTTTTCTTGCTACAGTTTTTCAAGAAGGGGCAAAATTTTCCATCAGCAAAGTTCAGTTGGCAGCTATTTCCATTTATACCGGAGATGACGCTTTCCCTCTGGCTTCATCCAAGTAATGCAAAGCCTTTCTTAAAGGTACCTTTTTGCTTAGACCCCCAATTAAAGACCCTACTCCACCCTGGAATCTTACTCTATTATTGCAGTTTGACTTAGTCTCCCTTGAGCCTTTGGCCAAGTCTGATCTCAAGTTTCTTTCTTGGAAGACAATCTTTCTAGTATCCATGACTTCATTGAGGTGATTTTCTGAACCCCAAGTGCTCTCCTCAGAATCCCCTCATTTGATTTTCCACAAAGATAGAGTCACTCTACATACTAACCCATCCTTTCTGCTCAAAGTAGTCTCAGAGGTGAACATCAGTCAAGCTATCAATTGACCTGTGTTCTTCTCGAATTTTTCTAACAAAGGTGAATACGTTTCATCTCTTAGATGTGCCAGACAGCTTTGTTTTTATCTTCATAGGACAAAGGTTTTTAGAAAATCTGATCAGTTGTTTATCTCCTTTGCACCTAGTAGATTGGGAAGACCAATTTCCAAGGTTACCTTAATAAAATGGTTAACAGATTGCATTTCATTAGTTTATACTCAATGAGGTTTGTCTTTGACAAGACCTGCAAAAGCTCGCTGCATGAGATCCTTGGCTACTTCATCTGCTTTCTGGTCCAGTGCCTCCATTGATGATATTTGTGCCGTAGCCACTTGGTCCAATGCAAATTGGATCTCATTTCCAGAGGCAGAGCTGCCTTTGGTTCTGCAGTACTCTGGAATATCCTTCCATGAGGGCCACGCAAGGTTCTCATAGCTGGGGACTCTGTCCCATTCGTTGAGGAATGAATGAAAATGACAACATCAGATATAAAAGTTATGTACTCACCATGACTATGGAACTGTGTTGTCCATTTTCATTCTTCCTCAACTTTCCTCCCTCCTTTCACCTCACCTTTTATTTTGGGAGTGACCTGATAGACATATTGGAACCTTTGTTTTTTTTTTCCATAATAAATCTTTATTGTTATATTATTTTCATACACAATTAAAAACAAACACAAAATTTTTAAAGAAAAAATACAAAACAAAAGACTACTTACTAATATCACTAACCATCACACCAAACAAATATACAATATTTACAAGAATGCTTCCATGTAAAACATTAAGAATAGAGGAAAAACAAAAAGTAATTAATAACATTTCCAGTAATATACAGTTTAAATACAAAATTCTCTCCAAACAAATAAATAAATGTGAATACCTTCAAGTTAAAAGTATTATGCTAATATAATATTAAATATCTGTTCCCAAATTTTTGGGTTATTAATATTTTTATTATGTGGACTTAAAAGTAGTTTATGAGCTAATATATGTCTTGTTGCCAAAACTCTAAAGTTTTCCCAAGATGTTTTAGATGGGTCTAACCAATTAGTGGCTATATAAAGCTTCATTAATAGAAAAATATTAATATATATATATAGTACTTTGTGATCTAGGGAGTTCTTTTGGGGGAATATGTAAAATCGTAAATTTCCATGACAACGTTGTACTTTGGTAACCCATCTTCTGAAGTTGAATCTTAAGGGAATTCCAAAGCTTATATATGCATTTACAGCTCCAGAACATATGAATAAGATCAGCCAGTTGATTTTTACAATATGGACAAGTTGGAGAGTTTTTAGAATTAAATTTATGCAGGGTAATGCGTGTATAATATGCATTATTCCATATCATCAACTGGGTATACATCAATTTTTGAAGAGAAGTAGATTTGATAGTCAAGTCAATTGCTTTTAACACATTACTTTTGTCTGTCACTAAAATTTTCTCTTCCCAATAGTTGGATAACAAAATTGTATCATGAAATTTAAATTCTTTAATTAATTTATTTGTTGTTGTTATATATTTAATATCCTGTTGAAGGGCTTCCCACAAATCAGAGCATTTATTCACATTCTCATCTTCAGGTTTAAAATTTATAAAGTAGCTCATAGCAAGTTCTCTAATTTGTCTCAAAATAACAAGATAATTTTTAGGTAGGTTAAATTCTTGTCTTATTTGATTGGCCGACTGGTCAAGATATTTATATATATATCAATCAAAGTTAAATTAACTATTAGTGGAAACTTTTTAAGGTCAATTAATTGATTGTTCAATTTTAAATTAGGATTCCTATGAAAGGGTTGAAAAACCATCATATGCTGAACCAGATCCAAAGATTGAAATACATCTTGTATAGATAATATGTCTGTTTTAATGTGTTCAATAATCCCATAAATTTTCAAAGTATCTTTACCTAAAAATGGTATTGCTTTAGGATTAATATTTAACTTTAAAATATATTTATAATTCAAAATCACCCAAGTTGGTGTTCACTTAGTACTAGTAATATCATAGTTAGCAATTCTTGGAATTCTATTAGAGTTCACGATTAGGTAATACAATTCAAAATTAGGCAACTCCAGTCCTCCTTTATTTTTTGGGGTCATTAATTTATCATAAGATATCCTGGTTTTTTTGGTTCCCAAATGAATTTAGCCAATTCTTTATGGATTTGTTTAAAAAATGTCTTTGAAAGTATTAATTGGGCTGACCTAAAAATATAAAGTAATTGTGGTAACATTCATTTTAACAATTGAAACTTTTGCTAGTAATGGCAGTCGTAAATTTTTCTACCTCCCAAAATCAGAAATTATTTGGTCCCAAATTGTTTTAATGTTATTATTGTAGAAGTCTTTATTATCTGTAGAAAACTCAATACCTAAGTATTTAATCTTTTATTTAAATGTTACCTGCCCAACCAAAGGCAATAACGAAAAAGGTTTAGGTGTCTTTAAAGGAAAAATATTGTTTTTTTCCAAGTTAATTTTGTAGTTAGAGACTTCTGAAAAATCATTAACAGCCTTCAATAATTTATCAGTGTCTGATATTGGAGATGCACAATAAATGTTAAGATCATCCGCAAAAGCTGCCATTAAAATTTTGGTTCCATAAATTATTGGGACATTATGATAGACATTCTGGGAACCTTTGTTTCTGCTTGAGCCCCTATCTTTCTTTCATCTTTTCCTTTTATGCGCGCTATAACAACTCTTTTCTTTTAAGCAGCAAATTCAGTTTGAGATATTACAGGGTTCTGAGGCATCATGGATAAAGGGTGGAGCTCGAGAGTTGGATCCAAGAGTCTAAAGCAAATGCAGCTGAGCCAAATCCAAGGTCAGATCTGAGACCCATTCTTTGAGGAAGAATGAAAATGGACACCACAGATGCATAGTTATGGTGAGTACATAACTTTTATTTTTACAATATTTTTGTGAGTTTTTATCCTAAATCCTTTCTTACTCCACCGTCAAGGTTCATTTATTGGCTATTTCAGCATTCTCATGGCAAAATGTTTTCGAAAGGGATTTTGCATAAGAGGCCTCCAAGAAAACCAGTGGCCTGTCCTTGAGATCTTAATTTTATTAGAGAAGCTAGCACTTAGTACATCTGAACCAGTTAACCTGGCTGACTTGAGGGTTTTAACATAGAAAACAGATTTACTGATTGCTCTGAACTCTACAGTTAGGTTATCTGAGTTGCAAGCTGTTATGGTGAGTCAGCCTTATGTCATTTTCCACAGTGTGAGGGTTTCTTTTAGAACTAATCCTTCTTTTTTGCCTAAAATGGTATCCAAGTTTACTTTAAGCCAAACTACCCATCTCCCCATTTTCTTTCCTGAATTTGTAAATGAGGGACAAAGGATATTCCATACCTTGGATGTCCTCAGACAAATGAGGTACTATTTTGACAGAACTACATCTTTCAGAGCTCTGCTTCAGTTGTTCATTTCTTGTGAAATTAAGAAGGGGCAGCCTGTATCAAAGCAGACTGTTTCCAAATAGTTGTCTAAAGCTATTACTTTTTTGTATTCACCACAGCAAACTATTCCAGGCAAAGTCAAGTACCTCTCTGCCAGGGCCTTGGCTTAATTTATGGCTTTTTTGGAAAGGGTTAGATTCTAGAAGTATTTTAGAAGTAGCAACTTGGCCCTCTGTGCATACGTTTAGAAAGCACTATAAGCTTGATTCCTTCTCTAGATACATTCTTCAGGGACTTCTAGACCCTTCTCCTTCTACCTCCCAATATTTGTAAACTATGGTAATTTACCCATATAGCTTAGTCTACTGCAGCATCAGTGATCAATATTTAGTACGTAGTACAGTTGTGCAAGTAAACTTACCATAACAGTAGATGTCTAGATTATCACTGCTGTGGCTGCTGCTTCTCCCTCCATCCCCTTATTTGACATGGAGTGGCCTTTTATTATTAGTTGTTCCTGTCATTGTCCTTTAATGGCTCAACCTCCCTCTTGCTGTTGGCATTTTAGGTGCATGAAAGATGCCATGAAGCTTTGGGAGGTGGCCAGCTGTTATATCCTTGCAAGATATAACCTATGTAGTTTAGGGTACTACAGCAGTGATTATTCCAACATCTACCGTTATAAGTTTGCTTATACGATTGTACTTTCCTCTGTACTGGTTACAGATACAGCTGCAAAACATTCTTTTAACTTTAGAATATGTTGGACAATGTCACCTTTTTTTGCCTTTGAGTTGAACTTACCACCAAACAGGTATTAGACCTGCATAATAATTTGATGTGTTGTTGTCAGTCTCGCCTTTATTCTCACTGATGAGTAGGATCTGATGGTTTGGATCCATCTCGGCCTTTCCAATAGCTCAAAGTCTTCAGCAAAGCTAGTGGACCTCCTTCCCTACCCATAATGCAGTTCCCCAACTACCCCAGATCTCATTTGCCCCGGTGCAGGAAGATTCTTCAAGCAAACTCGGGGCTAAGTTTATTACAATTTTTTTGGTCTTTAACTGTATTTGTTCTTATATGTCTGTAGTTTACAGTTAGTTGTAATCCTTTGTTAGTTCTTCCTTCTATTAGTGCCCTTTTCTGACCGTAAAAGTGCTGTTTCACTCCCTTTTTACCTACAAGTCATTCCCCTTTTCCTTTCTATTGGGATTTATTATAATTGGATTGAGTCTTTCCTTAATTGGGTTCCATTCGTTTTAGTTAGAAACAGTCACCCAACCTTTGTTACAAGTCTGTTTAAATTTGAGGACTTTTTCATTGGCTTCAGGTTTGTTTTAAGTTAGAGGACTTTCCCTTCCTTTCTGAAGTCCATTTAAGCAGTGGCGGCTGGTGACTTTAAATCAAAGGCGGGCTACAGGAGACAGCTGAATGGGTGGGGCCAATGGGAAGGGGGTGTGGCCAACTAGAAAGGGGAGGAGCTATGCTCAAAACCACAAAAACTAACTAAATACACTGCCCTGGGTGCCAAACCGTCAGTATGGGAGTCCAATCAAGACAAAATGAAGTGTAGAAGAATAAAAATATTTCAGTGCATTGGCTGCATGACAGCTTACTTAATATCTAGATGGAAACAAAAAGGTTGTGAGGCATGAAAAAATAAATTACTTTTCATATACATTAATGGAATGCCAGTCAAAATCAAGTATAAGAAAAACAAGCAGCACTCAACTCAAACCACTTCTTGCACTGTAGTTCTAATTATAATTTATATTCAGCTTTATTAAAGTACCAAGTAACATGCTGAAAGTAGAAATCTCTGATGCCCCCACTTGTAAAAATGTTTCTTATCCAAAAAAAGACCTGCTACCTGACAACTATCTACTTGTTTCATGGGGAAAACATGATTAAAGTAAAAAATGAAAAGCAAACAAGAAATAAGATCAAGATACATTGTTTAAAATGATTACTGTACAGGTTATGGACCATACGATTGGCATTCTGTTTAGTTTATGGGTAAAGCCTGCAGAGATTACTGGAAGTCTCCAAGCGTAATGACCTTCTTAAAATAATGTAATCTTGTCCTTTATTACAAATACTGTCATATGCATCTCAGTACGCAAGGCTTATACATTATCTAGTTAAGTATTCTCTACATGGCAACAACAGAAAGGCTTTCAATGTTGGCAATTCTTTAACAGTATGCTTATTAAAGCTTACTTGCATCTTACGATCTCAGCCAAGCTTACCTGATGGTCATTAAAGTATTGCTACTTAAACACAGAGCAACAGGCACTTTGAGTAATAAGCATAAATCAACAGTACAAAAAATATGACAGAAACCAAACCATTCTGCAAAAATCAAGGACAGATGAAAAGCCACTTTAGTACTTGTGTCTACCTTGGATGGGGGGATACTCTGCACATTTACACGGTAGTGGTGCTTCGGTAGCATTGTCGCTTCACAACAAGACGTTGTTCCGTTCGATTCTCAGTTAGAGCATCTTCTGTGTGGAGGCATGCGTGAATGGGCGTGCCTTCTTTGAAGGTTGTGCGTCAGGGCTGGTAACTCGGCACGTAAAAATCCACTACCAAACATTTGTGGACCGGAGTTCCGCTGTGGCGACCCCTAACCGAGATAAGCCGAAAGACACAACTACTCCTTGCCTTGCTTCGACACATCCAGAGTCACTACATGGGGGAGTGGTGTGCAACAAGTATGTCACAATTTGAAATGTCTCTGGCTGACTGTGATGGCCCTGACACATCTGTCATACCTCTCAACCTCAGAGCAAGAAATCTGGACAAAGCCATACAAAGAAGTGGGACAGAGGCCCAAAAATAAGGACAATTTTTAAATATTGCTCTTATAAACTTAGAAAGATAATAGAATAGGTCTTGCATTAGTATGAATTTTCTGAATGGTATGAAATCTGAAACTCAAATGTCTATCATTATTTTCTAACTTCAGTCTTTAATGATTTTTCACTAATTTGCCAAAAAAAACACAACTTTATGAAAATGGACCAAAAATGTGATGTAAAAATATAAAATAGCCACACAATACAGCTGGGAACCTGCCAAAGAAGGGACACTTTAATATTAGTACTGATAACTTGAGCAGCTGACAAAATAAAATAATCTACATGCATTTCTGAAATAAAAGTAATCTATAACTCTGATTATTACAGTTATTTCTTAATTGTAAACCCTCCATGTTTTCTTCCAAAATTGCTATTTTGCAGAGGGATTATTAGGGGGAAGAGCAACATTTTGAGCCAAAATCAGGGACAGTTGAGAGGTTTAGCTACGCCTAATTCTATAAAGCAATTTATTTGCATGTACCTCTCAACCTGTTAATGCAAGAAATCTGGACAAGGCCAAATATATTGGGGGAACATATAAACAGTACTAAAATTGCTCTTGTATAAACTGAGACAGTTGATAGAACAACAGGTCTTACTTTAGCATGCATTTTTCTGAAGGTTATGAAGTCTGAAACTCAGTGTGTCATTATTTAGTGACTTAATTCCTAAATGATTTGCCAGAAAACCACAAATTTTATGAGGAACAAACCAAAAATAAGAAGCAAAAATCTATTAATTCTTTGAAAATCTGGACAGTTGGGAGGTATAGTTCAGCTGGGGCTGTCTTTAAGTTTGCCGCCTTCCCCCTCACAAAATCATGGTCGAATGGAGCCTCCCCCTGCAGCCATTCCAATAATCCATTACTTGGCTATTTCACTCCATTTACCATAAACACTAATGTGCATACTGATTTACTTCTATGATGATTTGGACTTCATTTGAAAGTTTTATTTTGCATTTTACAGCACAAACACTAAGACATCTGCTAAACAAACTTAGCATTAAAACTTCTCTGCCCTTGAAACTCACATTCATTGAAACAGCATTGAAACCCACATTCAAAGAAAATACATTTTACCAGTGGCAGATAAAGACTAGTTCTGGGCAGTTTTCAAATCATAGGCCCCTTGCATGTGAAACATACATGTGCTCTTTGATACACCTTCCTATTGTTTTGAACATTTTTCCAGTAAACTATGAAACAAAACGCATGCACCAATAATGACAAAACTGCCCAATTCAGAACACCTTTCCAGTAAACAATGAAACAAAATGCATGCACCCATAATGACAAAACTGCCCACTTCAGAACATTTCCATCATAAAAGTCTTCTCAAAGTTCTACAGTCCACCATTATCAGTAAATATGCACAATTCTACAGTCCACCATTATCAGTAAATATGCACAATTCTACAGTCCACCATTATCAGTAAATATGCACAATCTCTGAAGAAGTAAAAATGTCATCTAAATAATTCCACATTAAATAAATCTGTAACTAATGAAGAGGTTGCTGCTAGCAAACACCTTTATATTTCATGGTTTCATGCCCCTGAGGAATAAATTGCCTATATTACATTAAAAATGATAAGCTAGTAATATTGCAATAGGAAATGGATGGCAAACTGATAACAGGCTCATAGTTAGTATCTTAACTTTTTCAGTACGGCAGCATTCACCCCTTGTGGGAGTAGAACCAACAACCTTCTGCATCAAAAGCAAGTACACAACCTGTTGTGCTATTAACAATGCAAGCTGACTTAGCATAAGCAGCACTAAACTTCTCTTCCCCTGCAGCTCTCAGCTCCTTGTAAAATCTACTCAATACTCAACTGCATCTCAACTTCGCAGCACAAGAAATCTGGAAAAAGCCAAATTTATTGGGGGGGGGGGGTCAAAAGTCCAAAAACCAGGGACACATTAAACATTGCTTGTATAATCTTGGAAAGTTGCTAGAATAAAATGCTGTGTTACCACCATAAATTTTACTGCCAATGTCCCTGTGCAAAAGAACCAGAACAACATACCACTATGCCAAATCAGCTGCTTTGTGAAAGAAAAATGCTGTTACCACCACACATTTTACTGCCAAGGTCCCTGTGCAAAACAGTCAAAGCAACATACCACTACGCCAAATCAGCTGCTTTGTGAAAGAGCTGAAGACTGAAACTAATTCAGTTCTCACCATAGCTGTCAACCTCTTAGCACAAAACACCTGGACAAACCCAGTAATGAGGGAATACAGCCCTCAAACATATTCAGTGAATTCAGTTCTTGCCATAGCTGTCAACCTTAGCACAAAAAACCTGGACAAAGCCAATAATGGGGTAATACAGTCCCAAAAATAAGGACAAATTTCAAATATTCATCTTATAAACTTAGAAAATTGCTAGAATACAAGGTTGTGTTACAATGTATTTTCTGAAGAATATGAAGTCTGAAATTCAAATGCCTGTCAATTTTACTTCTGACGGAACAAAAACAATTTTCAGCAGAGGCCCAGGGAGAAATACTGCAGACACATGTCTTTGTAAAATGGCAGAACACCAGAGCAAATCCACACAAACACAGGGATGAGATGCAGACTACACACAGAAGGCACCCCAGCCAAGAATCAAACCAGAAAACCTATCGCTGTAAGGCAACAATGCTACCACTGCACCATCAAATACGTAAGGAATTAAACATTCAGAAACCTGAAGTCTGAAATTCATATGCCTGTCAATTTTATTTAACATTTGTTAATCAGGACAGTCTGACTTGGAACAAAAAAACAATTTTCAGCAGAGGCCCAGGAAGAAATAATGCAGACATGCCTTTGTAACATGGGAGGACACAAAAGCAAACCCACACAAACACAGAGAGAAGATGCAGACCCCACACAGAAGGCACCCCAGCCAAGAATCAAACCTGAAAACCTGCAGCTGTGAGGCAACAGTGCTACCACTGCACCATCAAATATCAAGCATTACAACATTTAGAAGCCACAGATATTATGAGGAACAGATCAGATCAAATATGAGGCAAAAATCTGCAATTTTTTTACAAATGGTGGGTAGGGAATTCAGGTCCTTAACACCTGCATACAAGGTACAGGGTTCAAGCCTGAGGTATTCCCTACCACACCACCATGAGTTTGTTCTAGCCACCAGTATATGCAACTGGGGCATTCACACGCGCACACACACACACACACACACACACACACACACACACACACACACACACACACACACACCACACTTACCTGCAGCGACATCAGTAGATCCCTTGGGCCCCATTAAAATCCATAGTGACATTAATGCCAGAATCCAGGACACACTCCAAATCCATAACTGCCCGCACATTACATCCACCACGCGAGATCCCCCAACGAGACTCCTGGAGCACATCCACCACTTGAGATCCGAGACTCCGTCTGCCGATGTTGCAGTCTGGGTCCGATCTGTTTCCAGTGACAGTCTATGCAGTTAAAACTGCATAGACTTCTGGGATCTCTGCTGTTACATGTTTCCTAGTCCGGACTGCTGCTGAGACAGTCTGCGCATGCTCCAGACTGTCTCAGCAGCAGTCCGGACTAGTGCGCATGTGCAAAAGTCTGTTTTTTTTTTTTTTATCCGCAAATTTTAATTTTTTTATTTCTTTACAGCTGGGGGGGGGGCTGCAGTCCGGCAGTCCAATAGCACGGGCCGCCCCTGCATTTAATTCAGAGGACTTCCCCTCCCCTCCCTTTTTCCCCTTCTTGCTCTTGAAGTCCGTTTAAATTAGAGGACTCCCTTCTTTCTAACTTTACAGTTGTTGTTGTTGTTGTCTAGTTTAAATAGTTAAAATAGTTAAATAGTAGGATTTTTTGATATGTGCTCCTTTTAATTTAGTGCTTTCTGTAGGGTGCCTTTTATCATGTTGCAAAAGGAAGGTAAGCCTTTGGGCTTTAAAAAAATGTGAGAAATGCAGCATGAAGATGCCCCTCAGTGATTCGCACACTTTGTGCATTTACTGTTTAAGGCCTCTTCGTTTGCAAGAGTTATGTGCTGTTTGTCATGTCTTTAATTCAAGGGTGTTAGAACGTAAAAATAAGTTGATACTGAAGGGGTTGATTAAAAGTCCCTTCTCTGAGGCTATCATGTCTGATCTCTCCTCTCCTAAATCTGATAAATTGGAGAGGTCAGGGAAGCAGTCATCTCCCGCTCGGAAAACTTCGTTGGAGCCAAGAGCTAAACAACCAAAGTTGTCTGCTCCGACAGTTCCTATGACACAGACAACCACTACAGAGCGAGGGACCTCCTTGGATCGCTCCAAAATTTGGATCCAGAGTCATCCACTGAGTTGGCTCCGAGGTCCCCACTAACGTCTGAGTTTCATTATCGGAGCCAATCGTCATCCTTGAAGCTGATTACAACTCAGCTTCCATCACCCTTTCTTGCTAGATCCAGATCCCCAAGACTATCCACAAGGTCTACCAGGTGCCTCTCGGATGAAGATGTAGACAGAGTGGTGCAGAGGCTTCTCAAGACACCTGCCTTGGCCAAGCTTCTTTTGGATCCAAACCCAAAGGAGTCGGATCAGACTCTCGTTACCCCAGTGGCACCTACTCCTCCTACTCTGAGCCATCTCTTGGTCTTGGAGATGGAAGACTCTGATATCCAGCTAATGTCTGTATTGGATCTCAGACTATGTATTATTTCTTTGGACCCAATGTCCACCCTGAGTGTTTCTGCCCAGTCAGAGCAGGAAACCTCTGGGAGCCGATGCTCACCGACTGGATCCATGGAGCAGATTCAGGCCACCTCTGATCTGACGCTGTCTCTTGGGGCCTCGGCTCAGATAGGTTTGGCTCGTACCTCTTCCTTGGAGCTTCTGTCTCCGGCTCCAATGGCTCTCTCGGGCCTGACATCTTTGTTGTTGGGCCCAGAGGCAGTCTGCTTTCAAGGTTATGAGGAGGGTAATGACTGCCCCCAGTCTCAGACACGGTCTCTATCGGAGCTTTCTCCCTCTTCAGCACAGGTGTCATTTCCTCTTCAGCCTTGTCCACAGGATCACAGGGATACAAGTCCTCAGCATGTTCCCCAAGGGACTCCACCCTCTTCCAGAACTTCTTCAGAACATCCCACTGAAGAAGTCCCTCGGAAGAGGACATGCAAGAGGAAGCATATTGACACACTGCAGGAGTTGGCCACTTCAGATACTGATGTCGATGAAGCAGAAGGGTCCCCACAATTGCCTCCTGAAGATGTCTCCTTTGGAGACATCCGAGAAATCCTGAAACAGAGAGGCGATTGGCAGTCCTCATCCTCTTCTACTGAGGAGTCGGTATACCTGAAGCGTTTGGATCCCGCTTTTCAACATCCTGGGTGTTTCCGCCGTTTGACAAGCTTGTACAGTTAATATTTCAAAAGGCTTGGGTGACCCCAGACTCCACAGAGCCTACTCCTGGGAGGCCAAATAAGTACATTACAGCCCCCAAAGATCATGCTTTCCTTACAAAAGGTGTAGCAGTGGATGCCATGGTCGTGGTGACAGCAATGAAGAAGGAACTTTCCAAAACTAGTTCCGCTATCCATCCTCCTAATAAGGATTGTAGGACTATGGATAGATATGGGAAGCACGTCTTTTCTTCAGTGGTTTTCACAATGAGATCAATTAATTAATTTACTCCCTTCACCAGATTACAGAGAGACCTGTTGAAGGAACTATCATACTCTCTCCAAGGAGCTGTAGCTGATGAGGCAGCAGACAAGATGAATGCACAGCTGGCTACCATCAGTTCAGTTGTTAATTCGTCCATGAGGCTCATTTATTATGCAGCAAATGGAGTGATTAGGGATACAGGATAAGGCATCTCTATAGGGAGGCAGCCTTGGATGCGCCTTTGCGATTTCTCGGAGCCCTTTAAGTCTTCCTTTGTTAATGCTCCCTTCGATGGCTCATCTCTTTTCGGGTCAGCAGTTAAAGAAACACCAACTCGGTGAGAGCAAGAGGGTAGGACCCTGTCTGCCATTGGATTACATTTTTCCACATCCACTAGACCGTATTCAAAAGGTCAGAGGGGTAGTGGGAAAATGTAGTTCAGGAAATCTCAGCAGTCTTACCAGGACACACAGGGTGGTAGTTTCCCTACAGGCAGAAGGGGGAACAATAATAGATGCTGTTCTTGCAGCAGAAGGGGTCTGCAGAATCAGGGCTCCAGGGAATCTCTCTCTCTCTGGTAGACCCTTCCAGCACTTCTGAAGTAGTGCCTGACTGCTCATCTCCAGAGGCAGTCGGGAGTCAACTGTCTTTGCACCTCAAAACCTGGCAAATTATTACTGATGACAAATGGGTGCAAGACATAATATCCAGGGGTTATATAATTCCCTTTTCCTTTCCCACTCCCACAAACAAGTCAATACCAGACATACCACCCAGTCAACAGGAACAAGCAACGTTAGAAATTCAAAAGTTGCTAAGAAAAAGAGTCATCCAAGAAGTCTCCGCAGACCAGAGAGGATCCAGAACTTACTCAAAATTCTTTTTAGTTCCAAAGAAACAGGGGACTGGAGACCAATATTGGATCTCAGCAAACTGAACAAATCAGTGAAGAAAACCAAGTTCCGGATGGTAACACTGCAGTCTATAATTCTATTCCTGGGAAAAGACAACCGGATATGCTCTATAGACCTTCAGGATGTGTACTAACATATCAAGATGGAAAGGCGGTCTAGAAGGTACCTGCACTTCCAGCTGGGAGCCAATCATTTCTAGTTTCGAGCTCTGCCCTTTGGTCTCACTCCAGCTCCCAGAGTGTTCACCAAATGCATGGCAGTAGTGGTGGCACACCTCAGATGTGAGGGATTCCAGGTGTTTCCATATTTGGATGACTGGCTCATAACTGCCCCGACCAGGCTTCTACTGCTACAAGCCAGGGATTATGTCCTTCAGCTTTGCTCTAAACTAGGAATTACCATAAATTACGAGAAATCCTCCTTAGAGCCATCTCAAAATTTAACCTTTATAGGTGCAGAAATAAATACAGTCAACCTTGTACTGAGACTTCCAAAAGACAGAGTGCTCGATTTTTGCCTGCATGTCAGGCAACTAATCAGAAAAAGCAAGAAATGACGAAGTAAATACTATACACTGTAGAAAAGATGGCAGCATCTATTGTACTCATCCTCTAGAACATCTACACATGAGAAATCTGCACTGGTTGCTTTCCGCACAGTGGTCAATTCTAGACCTTCCAATGTCTCACAAGATTCTAATAACCAGATCTTGCAAGAAAGATCTCCAGTGGTGGACCCACTCTCCATCAGTGTCTCTGGGCCACCCTTTACTTTCCTCAACCCCAAGCCACGGTGACCACAGATGCTCCCCAGATATGGTAGGGGGCATTATTTGGGAAAGACTGTCCAGGGAACCTGGAAAGAACATGAGGCTCACTTGCATATAAACATCTTAGAGATAATAGCAGTGCTGTTAGCATTGCAAGCATTTAAGATTCTCTTCCTCTAGGAACCATAGCAATTCAGTCAGACAATATGTCAGTGGTCTGGTACATAAACAAGCAGGGGGAACCAGATCTTACCCACTTTGTCGAGAAGCCCTAAGGGTTTGGCAATGGGTAACATCCTCCAGTCACTTTCTAATTGCAACGCATATCTTGGGGAAATTCAACGTGATTGCGGACAAACTGAGCAGGGCCATATTATGATC
Organism: Protopterus annectens; assembly: GCF_019279795.1. Lineage (NCBI taxonomy): Eukaryota > Metazoa > Chordata > Ceratodontiformes > Protopteridae > Protopterus > Protopterus annectens. The sequence continues at coordinate 584,215,734 of NC_056749.1, forward strand.
TCAAAAGTGGTCCTTGAGTCAAGTAGTAGTGGAGGAAATTTTCCAGAAATGGGGCCAGCCTTGCTGTGACCTTTTTGCATCATTCACCAACGCCAAATGCAGCAATTGCTTTGCCCTAATCCCTCCAGAGGGGGGGGGGTCACCAAAGGATGCACTTGTTCATGACTGGCCTCTGGGACTTCTCTATGCTTTCCCTCCAATTCCTCTGTTTCCGAAACTACTACAGGAAAGCAAGTCTGTTGGAGACTACGATAATCCTCATTCCCCCTATTGGCTTTGTCAAATCTGTTTTCCCTTTCTACAGCCTCATCTCAGAGACAAACCATGGATTCTGGACCCAGTTCCAGATTTACTGATTCATCTGTCGGGAATGGCACATCCCAGCCTTCACAACCTCAAGTTGACAGCTTGGCTGCTCCAGTTCCCTTGATTGCCAGATTTCCCCATCTGTCATCTCCAGTAAAGCGTATTCTGCTGTCTTCCCATAAAACTTCCCTACATAAGATACGTAAGAGTAAATGGAATAGATTTGTTGTCTGGGTGACTGATAACCAGGTAAATCCCCTTTCTGCACCCATTCATTCTATATTGGATTTCCTAGCAAAACTATTTCATGAAGGTGTGGCTGCATCTACTATTAAAGTCCAATTAGCTGCAATTTCAAATTACCATGTAGGAGAAAATGGTTCTTCTCTTATGTCACACAGACTCTGCAGAGCCTTTTTAAAGGGAACAGTAATGATCAGACCTCCATATAAGAATCCAACTCCACCCTGAGATCTTAACTTCATCTTAACAAATATCAATTGTCCCTCATTTGAACCTTCAGCGACATGCGATTTCAAATTCTTATCTTGGAAAACACTTTTTTCGGTAGCTATCACCTCAACTAGAAGGGTATCAGAACTACAAGCTCTTTCGTCCAAACATCCATATTTAATTTTTCATAAGGATAGAGTCTTTACATACCAGTCCCTCCTTCCTCCCCAAGGTCATGTCAGAAAGCAACCTAAACCAAACTATTGAGTTACCTGTTTTCTTTCATAATTATCAAAACAAAGGTGAATACGCTCTACATCTTTTGGATATTGATAGACAATTGCATTTCTGTTTGGGCAGGACTTCACAGTTTAGGAAATCGGATCAACTTTTTGTATCTTACTCTGAGACTAGAAAAGGTTTACCGGTCGCAAAAGTTACATTGTCTAGAAGACTCGCCCTTTGTATATCTTATAGCTACTCCTCAAAAAGCAAACTTCTTTCCTTTCCTGTCAACATACACTCCACCAGTTAATTGTGTATTCAGCAGCCTTTCGAGCAAGACTTTCATGGGACAGTAGCTGTGCTGCAGTAACGTGGGCTAAGCAGCATATGTTTATCACTCATTATAAAGTGGATTTGGCCGCCATGAGTAGGGCTTCCTTTGGTGCTATGGTTCTGAGGAATATTCTTCCATGAACCACCCAGGAATTACATTGCTTGGGGTGCGGTCCCATCAGTGAGAATAAAGGCGAGATTGACAACAGCACATACAGAAGTTATGTTCTTGCCATAACGTTCCATGTGTGTTGTCCATCTCAACCTTTATTCTCACAACTCACCCCCAAGCCCCCTTCCAGAACTCCTGGAAGACCAAGTGGACATTGGTTTCTGGGATTTCCTTAGGGAACAGGTGAAGGAGACTCTGGAGAGGTGGAGATATGCTCTAGAGAGAAGAGAAATGAAGGTCAGCAGGACTAAGACAGAATATATGTGTGTGAATGAGAGGGAGGATAGAGGAACAGTGAGAATGCAGGGAGTAGAGGTGGCGAAGGTGGATGAGTTTAAGTACTTGGGATCAACAGTTCAGAGTAATGGTGAGTGTGGAAGAGAGGTGAATAAGAGAGTACAGGCAGGATGAAGTGGGTGAGGAAGAGTGTCAGGAGTGATTTGTGACAGACGAGTACCAGTAAGAGTGAAAGGGAAGGTCTACAAGAGGGGTAGTGAGACCAGCTATGTTATATGGGTTGGAGACAGTGGCATTGAGAAAAAGGCAGGAGTCAGAGCTTGAAGTGGCAGAGATGAAGATGTTAAGATTTGCACTGGGTGTGATGAGGATAGACAGGATTAGGAATAAGTATATTAGAGGGTCAGCCCAGGTTGGAAGATTTGGAGACAAAGCCAGAGAGGCAAGATTACGTTGGTTTGGACATGTGCTGAGGAGGGATGCAGAGTATATTGGGAAAAAGATGCTAAGGATGAAGCTGCCAGGTAACAGGAAAAGAGGAAGGCCTAAGATAAGGTTTATGGATGTGGTGAGAGAGGACATGCAGGTGGTTGGTGTGACAGAGCAAGATGCAGAAGACAGGAAGAAATGGAGACAGTTGATCTGATGTGGTGACCCCTAACGGGAGCAGCTGAAAGAAGAAGAAGATATATATATATATATATATATATATATATATATATATATATATATATATATATATATATATATATATATATTGTTTTATCTTCTGGGTTGTCAAACAAGATCTGAGGTAGTTGGAGAAGTGCATTATGGGTAGGGAAGGAGGCCCACAAGCTTTGCTGAAGACTTCGAGCTATTGGAAAGGTGGATACAGATCTGACACATTGGATCCGACCCATCAGTGAGAATAAAGGTCGAGAGGGACAACACACATGGAACATTATGGTAAGAACATAACTTCTTTTTCTCTCTTGTTCATGTTTTTGCTGTCTGTAGGCTGGAGGTTATCACTTTGAGAATGAGAGTCACTCCTAGCTATACATTCCCTTGGTTACTGCTTAGTTCAGAGTGAATTTACATATTATTCCCCAAAATATAAAAACTGGGCTAGATCAGTCAGAATTTACATTTCACAGGAGCATGTGCATTTAATTGAAGGTCTTGATACATACTCAATAACTATTTCACATCATGTGCCAATAATAACTAAAATAAAAACACAGGGTAATGAAATAAAAATGAGACACTGGTGCTTTTCCACCTATCTGTTGAAAAGAGAGGAATTTAAGGAATGGGTAGTGAAGGTTATTCAGGAGCTATTTGAGACAATAGAAATTACTTCTGAAAATATAGCTAGGGAGTGGGATAAAATTAAGGTGGAGTTTAAAAACAGGGTGGAAATAAAATAAAGGGAGCTGTGGTTAGAAACAAGAATTATTTAGAGGGACTGACAAATGTTAAAGTATTGCAGAATAAGGGAAATCTCAGAGAACAGGAAGAGGATCAACTATAGGATGCTAAGCAGAAGATAAGGGATTAGCTCGATAATATACACGAGTTTAGAAAGACTGCTGTTAAGCAACTGATCTGATGATGTCAGTCTTCACATAATCCTTAACTGTAGGCTTGGTTCCGAGCCTTGGAACTGACTTGGCCATTATTCCAGCTCGTGCCTTCCAAAAACTCTTGAGCTCAGCTCTACCCACAATGCTCCTTACCAAATTACCTCTGATCTCATTTGCTTCATAGTGCCAGATGCATTCAATCCAAGCTCTCAAGTTTTAGCGTATCTTCAAACTGTAAGTTAGCTCTTTTCTTCCTATCAGTTTCCATCGTTTATCCTTTGTTTCTAGCTGTACTATCCCACTCCTCTAGATATCTTTTAGCGTGTGCGTGAGTGTGTTTTCCCTCACTCCCTTACCATTAGGTAGTCTCCAGTACCATAGTTGGTACTTTTTCCCCTTTTACCTTTAGGTAACCTTTCATACCATTGTTGGTAGTTTCCTCCTTTTCCTTTCTTTGATACCTTAAAAAAAAAACTTCTTTCTTACTTTTAATTGTGTGTGTGTGTGTGTGTGTGTGTGTGTGTGTGTGTGTGTGTGTGTGTGTGTGTGTGTGTATCCAGGTATAAAGTGGCCTTAGTGTTTAGATATGGCCAACAAACCCTCTAAAGGTGCCTCTGGCTTCAAGAGGTGCCAAAAGTGTGATTGAAAGATGCCCAACTCAGATGGACACACACTTTGTGTGTTTTGTCTTGGTGTGGTCCATCTGTAGGAAGACTGTGTGATCTGTCATGGTTTCAGTTCCAGAACCTTGATAGAGCACAAAAACAAGTTGATATTGAAAGTCCTTCTCAAATCTGAATTTGAATAGGCAGTTTCTGGTCCAAAAACAGAAGCCAGCTCCTCATCATCTTCAACTTCTTCTTCTAAACATAAAAAGTGGAGTCACTCAGGTCCGACAACTCCCTCGAAACTGCCTTTGAAATTGTCCAAGTCTCCCGTGGTGCTGACAGCCTCCTCAACACCGATTGGCCAAGATTCTCATCCCTCGGTGCCATCAGCGTTGAACTCGTCAGTTCCAGTATCTGTGCCGACAGCTCTCCCTTCGGTACCAACAGATCTCTCTGTGCGTAAGGACCCTCAGGTAATAGTTTTACCCAGTGCAACCTACTTCCACTCCATAGATCCATTTGCAGACCAGCCTTCCAGTCATGTTTTGGAGAGACAACCACCCAGGTCTCTGTCGGCCTCCTCTATTCGGTCCACCAAGAGGCTGTCAGAGTCAGATATCATGAGGCTGGTGGACCAGCTCCTGATGGCGAGGCAATTACCTCCATCCATGGTTCCTAGCCATGTTAGCTGTAGAACCTTGGCTTCTTCTACCCCGATCCATATTCCTCCTTCGACTCCAGCTGAGATTTTGGAGCCCCTGGTGCTGACCTTTCCAGCTTTGACTGTTTCGGTGCCAGGTAGAGCACATTCTCCAAAACCGATAGTTACCCTGTGTTCTACCGGTTCCTTGAAACCGGAGAACTCCTGAGATTGGGGCTTCTTTGTTGATTCTGAGGGGCAGGGTTCTACTTCGATTTTTTCAGAGCCTTCCATGCCCTTTGATGCATCAGCATAAGTAAGCTTGGCCCAGCTTTCTACATTGGGGGCAGCCTTCTCGGTGCAGGAAGGGACCATGGCTCCGAAGCAGTGTATTTCAGTTCTGGGCTCTCGTCTCTCTACAGGGGAGCCTGCCTTCCGGGCTATGGAGAGGCCTTGTCCATTGTGGGCAAACAGTCTGTGCCTACCCTGTCGGACCAAACATCTTGTCCATCCCCTCGAATAGAGCTTCCGCCAGTCTCTGCCCTGGGACAGAGGGCACAAAAATCTCAGGACCAGACCTGTCAGGTTATGTCATCTTTGCAAATCTCTCTGGGCCATCCCACCAAAGAGGTACATTCGCAGAAAAAGTGCAAGAGGAGGCATTTGGACTCCCCTGAAGAGTTTGTAGCTGTGGCAGTTAGAGACAAAGTTGCTTCTCAGCTCTCCACCCTAGAATCAATCTCCAACTCATCCATTAGGCTTATTGCTCATGCTGCTGAAGAGATGACAAGAGCAGCGGGTTCAGGCATACCCATTAGGAGACATGCCTGAATACGCTTATGCGAGTTTGTGGAGCCATTTAACTCATTCACTCCAATGGAGGTCAGGAAGTTTACACTGTAACTTCCAATGGGTGGAGCCTAAACCTTCTCAAAGAATCAAATTATGTCCTCACATTTCAAACAAATGTTCATATCTCTGGAACCATAGGGATTATGAAAGAAGTACAAATGGCATATACTCTTCAGTAGAAACTCTTTTATGGTGGCAGTATTCTTTAGGTTCTAGGCCTTAAACCGAATTTTATGTCACAGTAAACACAGTGACTATTACATTTGTAATATTTTGTAAACAACTTCTAATATCTCAGCAACCACTCAAGTTACACACACACACACACACACACACACACACACACACACACACACACACACACTGCAGCAGCATTTTATTCATCTAGCTGAGAGCTTTCATTTGAGGCTAAGAAGTTCTGTCTGTGTTACCTGGTTGTTGAGATATTTAGAAAAATGTAAAAATTATATCTATTTAAATTAATATCATAAAAACAATAGTTAATATCTATTTACCTGCACTAGACAGAGGTCAAATATTAATGCAGTTGAGTTTGCTATTGTGTAAGCTTTAAGATGAAATGTTTTAAAACTTCGTACATAGCATAGTTTCAAATTATTGTTGCAAATATGAACAAGCAATATTTGACAGCTAGAGCCATCAGTAGGAGTTAACTGCAGATGCATCTGGAGGAGTCACTCGGATGCAATGAGTTAAGTCTTCTTTCGTCAGTGCTCTGGTTGACGGATTATCCCTGTTTGGTCCCAAAGTTAGAGACTCTAGTCAGATGTGAGAAAGATGGACAGACCCTATCTGCTGTGGGTGTACACTTTTCCACTCCTCAGCGGCCTTATTTCAGGAACCAGGCAACTGGTTGGCTATGGTTCATAAAGACCCGAGGACCTTTCCAGGACTCATGTGGTGCTGACTTCCCCTTGGCCGGGGGGGTTAGTAATGGAAGATGCCATTCAAGAGGCAGAAATGGCCTGCAGAATCAGGGTTCCAAAGACTTTTTCTCCTATCAACACTCCTGAAAGGAGGCCTAATTCCCTTCCTCTGGAGGCAGTCGGGGGATGATTATCCCTGCACCAGTCTGCCTGGCTAGAAATAACGACAGACAAATGGATTCAGAGGATCATTACCAGAGGTTGCAACATCCCCCTTTCAGAAAAAAACAAAAAGACCAATAGGAATCTGGGTCATTCCACCCAGTCACAGGGAGGCAGCAGTCTTAGAAATTCAAAAACTGCTCGAAAAAAGAGTCATCCAGACAGTCTCACCAGCCAGATAGGATCCGGAACTTATTCAAGATTCTTTTTAGTGCCAAAGAAAACAGGGTACTGGAGACTGATTTTGGATTTCAGTCGTTGAACAAATCAGTTCAACAAACCAAATTCCAGATGGTCTCCGTTCAGTCTATTCTTCCATTTTTGGAAAGAGATGATTGGATGTGCTCACTAGATCTTCAGGATGCGTATTATCAAATAAAAATGGACAAACGGTCCTGAAGATTTTTGTGTTTCCTGCTGGGAGCTATTCAGTATCAGTTCAGGGCACTGCCTTTTGTTCTCACCACAGCCCCCAGGGTGTTCACCAAATGTATGGCAGTGGTAGCAGCCCATCTCAGACTGCTGGAATTCAGAGTGTTTCCATATCTAGACAACTGGCTCCTTACAGCTCCCTCCAGGTGTCAACTCCTAAAGGCATGAGATTGCACTCTTCATTTTTGCTGCAGCTTAGGAATCACTATGAACTATGAAAAATCCCATCTAGAACCATCACAACACCTGGAATTCATTGGAGCTCTGCTCAACACAGTCACTGGCCTTGTATCACTTCCTCTAGAAAGACTCCAAAGGATCAGATCACAAGTAAGTGAACCAGATCATTTGAAGCAAGAAAGTAGCAGCAAGACTCATCCTACAGGCTCTAGGGTCAATGGCAGCCTGTGTCACTCTAGTTCCCCTGGCCAGATATCACATGCAGATTCTTCAATGGCTCCTGGCCTCCAATGGTCATTATTGAATCAACCAATGTCCCATCTGATTCTGATCAAACATTGCAAGGAAGAGCTAAGTTGGTGGCTTCACTCCAACAAGATATTATCGGGCTGTCCCTTTGACCCTCCTCACCCCCAAGCCATAGTGACCACAGATGTGTCCCAGATGTGGGGGCATTATCTGGGAATGGTGGTTCAAGGCACTTGGTCACAGCTAGAGGCCAACTTGCACATTAATGTCCTAGAGATGAGGGCATTGCTTCTAGCATTGCAGGCATTTCAGTATACCCTCCCCTTGGGAATGATTGCAATACAAACAGACAATATTAAAAAAACAATACAATTCCCAAACAGTCAGAGTAAACGAGAAATTGTTTATTAAAACAAAATGACTAACTGCTTTCACCTTAGAATTTTCAAAGGCTTCTTCAGGGTCATTCAAAATACATCCAACACCCCCCTTAAATAACAATACATAAACTGAAACAACCAACCAAATACTTCCTAGTTGTTTTAAATAGACCATGAAATTTAAAGAGATATTACTGAACCAGTCATTTAAAAAGTAAATATGTAATTGCCACTTTGCTTTTCAAATTAAAATAATATGTACAGTATTTGAAAGACATAATTAAAATGCATATACTAAATAATTCATTTCATGTAGACATGAATATTGACATCTTTATTTTTACTTTTTAATGTATATAAGTAAAGCTCTTTGCTTCAATATTGGCATTAGAGTAATAGCTTCATTAAGTCGTAGTAGATTGTAAATAACCACCACTAGTGATAAGAATAGGTTGATACAATGAATGTCTCTTCCTAGTCACTTCGCATCTAACTTTTATCAATACCTTTAGTGGGTACCCCCTCTCAAGAAACAGACCTATTAAGGTGTAAATTTCGTTGTTAAAGGTTCCTTCATCACTTATAAGCCGGGAGTACCTCACCATCTGTCCTTTTATGATACTTTTTCTTTGGCATTGAGAATGGCAACTGTTATATTGAAGCAATGTATTAGAAAAAGTTTCTTTTCTAAAAATGGTACTATGCAATTTGCCATACTCCTCATTAATCAAGAGGTGGATATCCAAGAAATAAATTTTTTTTGGTTTCCACCTGCTAGTGAACCTCAAAAATGCAGTTGTAGTATTCAAATATTTGACAAAATCAAGGGCTTCCTTTACATCCCCCTGCCATAAAATCAGGATGTCATCCAGAAATCGATTATAGGACTTTATTTTTTCCATAATAGGAGTATCAAAAATAAATGATGTTAAGTTGTCATTCTCGCTGGATGGGTTCGGAGCCGACCCTCGGCTCCGACTCGGCCTATACTATAGCTCGAGAGCTATTTTTACTGGCTTGAGGCAGCCCTATATCCCACAATACCATGCACTAACTCCCCAGATCTCGTTTGCCGCTTCGCTGCGAGGTTGCCTTTTTTTACCGGCTCAGGTCAGTAAAAGGAATTTTCAATAAAGTTTCTATTTTTGAGGTAGTTTCTTAGATTAGTTCCCTTCATTAGTTAAAAAATAAAATGGAAATACTGCCCAGAAAGACTTGTAACTAAACAAACAAGCAGTATTCACGACAAACAACTCCAAATCACCAGCTTAAGTAAATTTAACAGTTTTATTGCACGAACCACAAAGACACTTGTATTCCATAAACGCCTTAAACAAACAATCACTTGCGTTTTCGTCATTAAATGACTTCATCAGATGACCAGCATATCCTAAAACCTTTAATTTATATTACAAACAAATTTCATCAACCAATAAAATTCAACCATTCATTAAACCATTAATTAAAACTCCATTGTCATTTTATGTTACCCATATGTTTAAAAGTTTATATAAATAAAATTTCTTACTCAATATTTTAAATATAAGCATAAATATAATAAAAACATCATTTATTAAAACACCTTTAAAATTCATATATTTCTGTTTAATTAAATTTTTATATATATAAATAAATGAATGAATAAATAAATAATTTCATTCACATCTATTCTATGTTAAATGAATATATATACACAGTGCCCTGTCATGGCCACTCATGTAATTACATTCATAATTTTGCAGATCTCAATTTTAATAGAGATATTATAGAAATACAATCATTCAACCCAGGGGGTTTATCAGCCTCTAAAGTGATCTGCCACCATAGCTCCCTAAATTCAATTTTTTCTTCCCATAACCCCCCTCTAACATCACATTTTACCTGTTCCAAGACTAAAAACTTGTATTTATAATTGGGACAAACTTTGGTGTGCTTAAATAAGGCATTACTTTCTTTTCCTACTGAAATCTCATAAACATGCTCATAAATCCTTCTTTTTAATTTCCGTTCAGTCTTTCCTATATAGAAGGATCCACATTTTTCACAAAAAGCCAAATATATTAAACCCTTAGATTCACAATTATAATATTCCCTACTATTTACATATCTTTCCCTACTTTCTAGGTATATTCTATCAGTATTTATAATGTACATACATTGGGTACAATGCCCACATTTGTATGTACCTGTTTTATTTTTCTTTCTGTCTATCTTATACTTGTTATTATTCTCTATTATGGATCTTATATTTTGTGAATTTTTAAAAATTACTTTCTTTGGTATATTGACCAAATTTTCTATATCAGTTAAGGCCAAAAATCTTTCCCATTCTTTTAAAAATATGTTTCTAACTACATTATTCAATCCATTATATTCTAATATCAAAGTTTGCTGAAATTCTTCCCCTTCACCAATTTTATTATTATTCTCAAATCCATTATTCATATTTTTCTTGTTATATATCGGGCAAAATTTGTCCTTTCTCCCATTTTCCACTTCCTGTCTTATTTGTGAAATAAATGCTAAAGGATAATTTCTCTCTAAAAACATTTTTTCTAATAGTTCACATTCTATTTTGAAGTCTGTGTCTAAACTAGTCATTCGACTTCCTCGGACAAACTGTCCCTTCACTATATTTCTCTTACAGTGAAACAGATGGGCACTTTCAAAATGTAAATAAGAATTACAAAAAGTACTATTTCTAAATATTTTTGTTCTTAATTCATGCCCATCTTTATAAACTTCTAAATCCAGGTATTTAACATTATGTTCTGAGATATTGTAAGTAAATTTCAGGAAGTTTGTGGTGTTTCCTATATATTCCATAAACTCTAAAAACTTTTCCTTTCCAGCTGTCCAGAAAATTAGTATATCATCCAGAAACCTCCTGTATATTGTCCAACAGTCTTTAAACTCTGAATTAATTATATATTTTTCTTCCCAAAAAGCAAGGATTAAGTTAGCATATGTAGGGGCGCAGGCCGCCCCCATTGCCACCCCCTGTATTTGTTGATAAAATTCCCCATTAAAATAAATAAAATTATTCTTTAGGACTAGTTCCATTAACCAAGTACTTGTTAATTTATCATTTTGGGTCAAAACCCCATCTCCATACACTATTTCTTCAAACATTTTTGTTCCTTCTTCATATGGGATACTGGAAAATAAATCTATAATATCTATTGTAGCAAATAATAGTTGCTCATTACCAGGACTATCCGGTAGTTCCTTCAATAAGTCCCAAGAATCTTTTAAAATACATTTCCTTTTCATCCATACATTTTTTAGTTTTTTATCTACAAACTTAGCTAAGGGATATGTTTTTGACCCTTCTGCCGAAACTATCGGCCTAAAAGGTGGATCTTCCTCATTTTTATGAATTTTGGGTATACCAAATATCGTAGGGGTTCTGGGTTTATCAACTTTCAAATATTTAAAAGTATTATAGTCTATAAGCTCTTCATTTAACATGTCCTGCAAGATAATATCTATTTTATTGTAAGCTATATTAATTTCATTCCCAGATACTATTGAATATCTAGTTTCATCCCATAGGATAGTATTCATTTTAACTTCATATAGAATACTATCCATAATGACTAACCCACCCCCTTTATCAGGCTTCATCACTCTAATTTTATTATTGTTTTTCACTTGGTGTAATAAATCACTTTCTTTCTTACTTAAATTTGGTCTATACCATATCTTATTAGCTTGTTTCCTCACTTCTGATTCTAAAATTCTCTCAACATTTTTAATTGGGGATGTAATGGAGGGTTATATATACTTTTCTGTTTCAATTCTGTCTTGTATTGTGTTTTATTATTAGGAAACATAATATTTAAATTCACCTTCCTTAAAAAGCTCTTTATGTCCAATATACTACTTGTTAGGTCTCCTTTACTGTTGGGTATTTATTTAAGGCCCCTAGAAAATAATTCAAAATGTTCTTTTTCTAAAATTAATTCACTAAAATTATAAATAGAAAAATTATTATAAATATATTTATGCCTATCTCTTACTATTTCTTTTTCTTGATGTATTGTGGGGTGGGGATTTAATAAAATTTCCCCCTTCCCCTTCTCCCCCCTCTCTCTGGAAAATTCTGCTGCTGAGGACCCTGCTTACTTTTCAGTCTCTCAGACCTCCTTAAGGGTGGGAATGCTGTGTCATATTCCTGTCTATCCTCAAAAAAACATGTTCCTTCTTCATTGACATTAAAATTATTGTCTCTACTATTGTATTTATACCCATTAACATAATTCACATATCTTTTATTAGGTATAGGGTAACATGTGCGATTTTCATATTCATTAATATCCCTCTCTAATTTTTGGATTTTTCTACCCACTAGATCTTCACATTTCACATCTATATCTTTCCTAATATTATAATACTTTTCTTTTTCTTCTTTTATTGAAAAAAATTAAATCATCTTTAATATGCTGGTCAAGTTCATTAATATCTTTCTGTAATGCTTCTTGACTTTTTATATTGTCCTTAATAATTAACTTCAAAACATCTATACCACATTTATTAAATACTTCTAAAAGCTCCTTATGAAAATCTGTACCAATAACAACATTATTTGGAAATTTAAAAACATATTCAATATTATCTGGGAATGAAATGAGTATAGCTTACAATAAAATAGATATTATCTTGCAGGACATGTTAAATGAAGAGCTTATAGACTATAATACTTTTAAATATTTGAAAGTTGATAAACCCAGAACCCCTACGATATTTGGCATACCCAAAATTCATAAAAATGAGGAAGATCCACCTTTTAGGCCGATAGTTTCGGCATAAGGGTCAAAAACATATCCCTTAGCTAAGTTTGTAGATAAAAAACTAAAAAATGTATGGATGAAAAGAAAATGTATTTTAAAAGATTCTTGGGACTTATTGAAGGAACTACCGGATAGTCCTGGTAATGAGCAACTATTATTTGCTACAATAGATATTATAGATTTATTTTCCAGTATCCCATATAAAGAAGGAACAAAAATGTTTGAAGAAATAGTGTATGGAGATGGGGTTTTGACCCAAAATGATAAATTAACAAGTACTTGGTTAATGGAACTAGTCCTAAAGAATAATTTTATTCATTTTAATGGGGAATTTTATCAACAAATACAGGGGGTGGCAATGGGGGCGGCCTGCGCCCCTACATATGCTAACTTAATCCTTGCTTTTTGGGAAGAAAAATATATAATTAATTCAGAGTTTAAAGACTGTTGGACGATATACAGGAGGTTTCTGAATGATATACTAATTTTCTGGACAGCTGGAAAGGAAAAGTTTTTAGAGTTTATGGAATATATAGGAAACACCACAAACTTCCTGGAATTTACTTACAATATCTCAGAACATAATGTTAAATACCTGGATTTAGAAGTTTATAAAGATGGGCATGAATTAAGAACAAAAATATTTAGAAAGAGTACTTTTTGTAATTCTTATTTACATTTTGAAAGTGCCCATCCATTTCACTGTAAGAGAAATATAGTGAAGGGACAGTTTGTCCGAGGAAGTCGAATGACTAGTTTAGACACAGACTTCAAAATAGAATGTGAACTATTAGAAAAAATGTTTTTAGAGAGAAATTATCCTTTAGCATTTATTTCACAAATAAGACAGGAAGTGGAAAATGGGAGAAAGGACAAATTTTGCCCGATATATAACAAGAAAAATATGAATAATGGATTTGAGAATAATAATAAAATTGGTGAAGGGGAAGAATTTCAGCAAACTTTGATATTAGAATATAATGGATTGAATAATGTAGTTAGAAACATATTTTTAAAAGAATGGGAAAGATTTTTGGCCTTAACTGATATAGAAAATTTGGTCAATATACCAAAGAAAGTAATTTTTAAAAATTCACAAAATATAAGATCCATAATAGAGAATAATAACAAGTATAAGATAGACAGAAAGAAAAATAAAACAGGTACATACAAATGTGGGCATTGTACCCAATGTATGTACATTATAAATACTGATAGAATATACCTAGAAAGTAGGGAAAGATATGTAAATAGTAGGGAATATTATAATTGTGAATCTAAGGGTTTAATATATTTGGCTTTTTGTGAAAAATGTGGATCCTTCTACATAGGAAAGACTGAACGGAAATTAAAAAGAAGGATTTATGTGCATGTTTATGAGATTTCAGTAGGAAAAGAAAGTAATGCCTTATTTAAGCACACCAAAGTTTGTCCCAATTATAAATACAAGTTTTTAGTCTTGGAACAGGTAAAATGTGATGTTAGAGGGGGGTTATGGGAAGAAAAAATTGAATTTAGGGAGCTATGGTGGCAGATCACTTTAGAGGCTGATAAACCCCCTGGGTTGAATTATTGTATTTCTATAATATCTCTATTAAAATTGAGATCTGCAAAATTATGAATGTAATTACATGAGTGGCCATGACAGGGCACTTTGTATATATATTCATTTAACATTGAATAGATGTGAATGAAATTATTTATTTATTCATTCATTTATTTATATATATAAAAAATTAATTAAACAGAAATATATGAATTTTAAAGGTGTTTTAATAAATGATGTTTTTATTATATTTATGCTTATATTTAAAATATTGAGTAAGAAATGTTATTTATATAAACTTTTAAACATATGGTTAACATAAAATGACAATGGAGTTTTAATTAATGGTTTAATGAATGGTTGAATTTTATTGGTTGATGAGATTTGTTTGTAATATAAATTAAAGGTTTTAGGATATGCTGGTCATCTGATGAAGTCATTTAATGACGAAAACGCAAGTGATTGTTTGTTTAAGGCGTTTATGGAATTCAAGTGTCTTTGTGGTTCATGCAATAAAACTGTTAAATTTACTTAAGCTGGTGGTTTGGAGTCGTTCGTCGTGAATACTGCTTGTTTGTTTAGTTCCTTCATTAGTTCCCTATCGATATTATTATTAGTGTTTGTTTTGTAAGCCCTACCCTCCCCTTTAGTTAACTTTTATATAATCGGGCCTACGGGCTATAGTTTTTCTGTTTACTCACCCCCTTAGTGTGTGTGTGTTGTTGTTCTAGTCAGCCCCCTCAACTCCCCCTTGTGTGTAAGTGAGTGAGTGTATGTGCTGACTGTGTTACTGCCTTTAGGGCAATGTCCAAAGACGCTAAGGTCTCGGGATTCAAGAAGTGTGACTCGTGCTGTCAGAAAATGTCTCTGGCAGACGGTCACACGTCTTGCATCTACTGCATGGGGCCTTTGCACCTGCAGGACTCTTGTTCCGTCTGTCACGGATTTAGTTCAAGAGTCCTGCAGGACCGTCGTAATAAACTTATTTTGAGGGGCTTATTGAAGCCTGATGATTCCCCGTCCAAGTCTGGCTTGGGGAAGTCATCTAAGCCCGCCAAACCCTCGGCTCCAGTTTCTGAGTCGAGGGCTGGCGAAACTCAGGTTGCTCCAACATCGGCTCCAGTCGGAGTCGATGCAAGCAAGATCGTTTCTGCTCCGACACCCGTATCGGAGCCGACTTCAGCGCGCAAGCGCTCTAGATCTCCTTCACTAGAGTCCGTCTGATCGGCTCCAAGATTACCCCTCCTGTCGGAGCGGAGTCATAGGACTCATTCCTCCAGGTCATCTAGGCTTTCCGACCACGATATTGAGAGGGTAGTCAGTAGACTCATAAAATCTCAGGCACTGGCCCAAATGCTCCAAAGCCCGTCTCACCAGACTGTGGCTCCCTCGGTGCCGCCTTCGATTCCTCCTCCGACTCTCCAGTCGAGTTCGGAGCCGGAGTTTGTCGGAACCGTAACCTTGCCCACGTCGGAGCCGATACTTCCACCTTCGGCTCTGGTGTCGTTGGCTCCAACTTCTTCATTGGTACCGTCCATGGAGAGGTCCGGGCGCCGAGATTCCATTGTCGGCTCCGAGGGGGCGAGTGGCATCGGACCCTTGTCCGACCCCGCTCTCCCTCTCGGAGCGTCGGCTCTGGTTAGTTCAGCCCCGACATCATTCTCGGAGCCTTCTCTGTCGGTGCCGGAGGCGGTTCGGGTGTCTTCGGAGCCGGGACTGTCTTCGGTGCCTGAAAGGGGGGCTTTCGAGGTGATGAGGAGCGTGCTGGATCCAGTGTCCACTCCAAGGTTGGGTTCTTCAGCTCCTCCCTCTACAGTGCCTGTTACGGTCTCTGGCCATCCTCTTGCAACTGATAGCAGAGATCTGAAGCATAGGGTACCCACTTTGGGTGTCTCTTCCTCCTCCGAGGCCTCCCCTGAAGCTTCAGGGGAACCCCCTAGGAAAAAACAGTGCAAGAGGAAGCACATAGACTCCCCCGAGTCTCTCACTTCGGACACCGACTTGGATGAGTCGGAGGGTTCCCCGAGATCCCCTTCTGAGGATGTCTCCTTTTCAGACATCCTAGAGATCCTGAAACAGAGGGGGAATTGGTCCATACTTAAACCCTCCGAGGACGAGTCGGTTTACCTTGACGCTTTTGGGTCTCGCCCTTCCACCTCCTGGGTGTCTACTCCTTTTGACCCACTGATGGAAGTAGTGGCCAGAAAGGCGTGGGCAGCTCCTGACTCAATGGAACCTACCCCTAGGAGGCCTTCTAAATTTATTTCTGCTCCGGAGGACAAACCATTTCTGACCAAAGGTGTCTCGGTAGATGCTATGGTGGTAGCAGCCGCCACTAAGAAGGAATTAGCTGATCCTTCGGTACCTGTTCATCCTCCTAACAAAGAGTCCAGGACCATGGACAGGTACGGTAAGCGGACATTTGCTTCAGCGACCTTTGCCATGCAGTCGCTGAACTATTTATGTCATTTCACCCGCCTTCAGAGAGATTTGCTCAAAGAAATGGGTGAAACCATACAGGATCCTTCTGCTGTGGGGTATCAGGACAAGATTAACTCCCAGCTGGCTACCCTGAATTCCATTACCAACTCCTCCATGCGGCTTATCTCCTATGCAGCCAATGGAGCAAGTAGGGCCGCAGGCACAGGTGTTGTGTTGCGATGTCATGCCTGGATGCGACTCTGTAATTTTGCTGATCCCTTCAAGGCGTCCTTCACCAACACCCCCTTTGATGGTTCAGAATTGTTTGGACCTCAGGTGAAGAATACCCTCACCAGGTGCGAGCAAGATGGTAAGACTCTCTCTGCCGTGGGAGTCCATTTTTCCACACCATCTAGACTTTACCCTAAAGGCCAGAAGGGTGGAAAGATGTGGTTCCGCAAACCACAGGGAGTCACGACTGCCGCACGTGGTGAACATCCCCCCAGAGGCAGAGGGGGGAACAATAATAGACACCACCCCAGGGGCAGAGGGGGTCCACAGAACCAGGGTTCCAGGGAATCCTTCCCTGACCAACCCTTTCAGCATCCCTGAGAAGCTGCCCGACTGTCCACCTTCGGAGGCAGTCAGGGGAAGATTATCTCTGTACCCGGAAGCCTGGTAATCCCTCTCTCAAGACAAATGGGTACAGTTGATTATATCCGAGGGTTACAAAATCCCCTTCATTTCCCCTCCGATCCAATCGCCAAGACCCCTCCCAGACGTACCACCCGCACAAAGGGGTCAGGCACAGCTAGAAATAAAAAAGCTGTTAGAAAAAAGAGTCATCCAGGCAGTCCCAGCAGACCAGCTAGGATCTGGAATCTACTCCAGGTTCTTTTTGGTACCAAAAAAGATAGGAGACTGGAGACCCATTTTGGACCTCAGCAAACTGAACAAGTCTGTGCAGTAGACAAAATTTTGGATGGTAACACTACAGTTCATTCTACCCTTTTTGGGCAGAGACATCTGGATGTGCTCGTTAGACCTTCGGGACACGTACTATCATATAAAGATACACAGGCGCTCCAGGAGGTTTCTCCGCTTCCGGCTGGGAGCCAGTCATTACCAATTCAGAGCCCTGCCCTTTGGTCTCACCACAGCCCCCTGGGTGTTCACCAAATGCTTGGCAGTGGTCACGGCTCACCTGAGACAAAAAGGATTCCAGGTGTTTCCATATTTAGACGACTGGCTCATTACCGCTACCACCAAGCAGCATCTTATAATAGCCAGGGATTACACCATTCACATTTGCAACAAACTAGATATTTCCATAAACTTTGCAAAATCCTACTTGTCGCCTTGTCAATCTATAAACTTCATAGGCGCCATACTAAACACCAGAGAAATGTCTGCAACATTGCCACCTCAGAGAGTGACAGACTTACGGCGGAATGTTCAGTTTCTGTTGCAGTCCAACAGAATTCAAGTCAAGTTAGTACTGAAAACGTTAGGCCTCATGGCAGCAGCGATCCTTCTCCTCTCCTTAGCCCGCTTCCACATGAGAATTCTCCAGTGGATGCTTTTTTCTCAGTGGTCCTTTCAACAGCTCCCAATGACTCACAACATCTTGATAACCCCATCTTGCAAGAGACACCTCTCCTGGTGGATGGTCTCCCCTCAACTTCTTCAGGGCAGACCCTTTGTTCTTCCCCCTCCAGTTGCCACAGTGACAACGGATGCCTCCCTGATCGGGTGGGGGGGTCACTATCAGGGCAGGACTGTCCAGGGCACATGGCAGCAATTAGAATGCCACCTGCACATAAATGTCCTGGAGATGAGAGCAGTGCTTTTATCGTTGCAAGCCCTTCAGGATTCTCTTCCCACCGGGACTATAGCAGTTCAAACAGACAATATGTCTGTAGTGTGGTACATAAACAAGCAGGGCGGAACAAAGTCCTACCCCCTATGTCGAGAAGCACTCAGACTTTGGCAATGGGCAATCTCCTCTCAACGGTTTCTGATAGCAACGCACATCCCCGGGAGGTCCAACGTCATAGCGGACAGACTGAGCAGAACAATTCTCATGCCTCACGAGTGGTCTCTAAATCAAGCGGTAGCAGAGAGAATTTTTCGGAAGTGGGGCCAGCCTTGCTGCGACCTTTTCGCAACCCCTCAAAACAGCAAGTGCCTCGACTTCTTCACTCTCTTCCCTCTACCAGGCCATCCCCCCAGAGACGCTCTCGTCCACGATTGGCCTCGGGGTCTTCTATACACATTTCCCCCCTTTCCGTTGATTCCGCAATTAATTCAGAAAGCAACCGCATTGAGATCCAAAATGAGCCTCATTACTCCGTATTGGCCTCGACAAGTATGGTTTCCGTTCCTGCACCGTTATCTACTGGAACAGCCCTGGCATCTGGAACCCCTTCCAGACCTTTTGACCCATCTAACGGACAAGCTGCACCAGTCTCTTCGTTCCCTCAACCTCACAGCTTGGTTGCTCCACTTCCAACCATAGCCAGGCTTCCCTTTATTTCTCTTCCTGTCCGTGATATCATTCTTGCTTCCCATAAGTCCAATACTAGGAAGACTTATGCGAGCAAATGGAAGCGTTTTTCGTTCTGGGCAGAAGCTAGGTCCTTAGATCCTTTTAATGCACCAATTCATAAAGTTCTAGATTTTCTGGTGGAGCTTTTTCATTCAGGATCGTCGTCGGCCACTATCAGAGTACAACTAGCGGCCATTGCAAATTTTCATGTGGGGCTCTCGGTAGCAAATATTATGTCCCACAAACTCTGTAAAGCTTTCCTCAAGGGCATCTTCTTGCTCAGACCTCCCATTAAGGATCCTCCTCCACAATGGGATTTAAATTTAGTGTTAACATCATTGATTCTCCCTCCCTTTGAACCTGCAGCTTCTTGCTCCTTCAAACTTCTCTCTTGAAAAACTCTGTTTTTGGTGGCTATAACATCTGCCAAAAGGGTATCAGAACTCCAGGCCTTGTCCGTCCGTCCCCCTTATTTGGTTTTTCATAAAGACAGGGTAACTCTCAGAACGAATCCTTCCTTTCTACCGAAAGTTTCTTCTGAATCAAATCTGAACCACACTATTGACTTGCCTGTTTTCTTCCCAGATTATTCAAACAGGGCTGAACAGAAATTACATTCCTTGGATGTTCATCGCCAGCTGCGGTATTATTTAGACAGGACAAAACAATTCAGAAAGTCAGAACAGCTCTTTCTCTCTTATGCTGAAGGAAAGAAAGGACTTCCAGTATCAAAGGTAACTCTTTCCAGATGGTTGACATCCATCATTACCTTTGTCTACGAGTTGAGACACAAACAACTCCCGTCTAGGCCTAAGGCTCATTCAACCAGGGCACTATCAACATCAACAGCCTTTCAAGCAAGGTTACCATTAGATGCCATATGTGCAGCAGCTACATGGGCTTCTCAACATACCTTTATTACCCATTACAAGCTCAATATAGCCTCCAGAAATAGAGCTGACTTTGGTTCCACCGTACTCAGGAGTCTGTTCCGTTGAGCCACCCAGGTCCAAGGTGCTAGGGACGCTGTCCCATCCAGCAAGAATGAAGGAGAGAATGACAACTTAACATTAAGAAGTTATGTACCTACCATAACATTCCATGTTAGTTGTCTTCTTCTCGCCTTCTTTCTTGCATCCCTCCCTCCTGCCTTCTAGCCTGGACAGACTTGAAGGTCTCTGAGTCCTTCTATTTCATGTTATATAGTCCTTCACGGTTACCCCGTATCATTAGGGTTACCAGCAGGGAGACCGTTTTTGGTTATAATTATAATAATAATTTTATACTATGTGTTAGCTGCCAACGAGATCTGGGGAGTTAGCGCATGGTATTGTGGGATATAGGGCTGCCTTGAGCCGGTAAAAATAGCTCTCGAGCTATAGTATAGGCCGAGTCGGAGCCAAGGGTCGGCTCCGAACCCATCCAGCAAGAAAGAAGGCGAGAAGAAGACAACTAACATGGAACGTTATGGTAGGTACATAACTTCTTATTCTCTCCCATTCCAATAGTACCAGGTTTGCAAATATGGGGGCACACCTTGCCCCCATAAAAACCCCTGATACCTGATGGAACAGTTCCCCTCAAAAGAAAGGAAATTATTTCTCAATACTATTTCCATGATCTCAACCAAAAAGTTGACCTTCTTCTTATCAATTTTTTAATTTTTCAATAGTCTCTCCTGAAACATCTCCAGTCCACTCTCACGTGGAATAACAGAAAATAGGTTTATAATAATCTATTGTTCAAAAAGAATAACCTATTTCTCTGTTTGATCTTAGTCTCTGAAGACAATGCCATGAATCTCTGACAATATGTTCGGTGTCCCTAACCACTGGTCCCACAGTTTTATCGACCCATGCTGCCAGGGGTTCCGTCTTTGACCCTTTAGCTGATACTAGGGGTCTAAAGGGTGGATTCTGTGGATTCATGTGGATTTTAGGGATGCTGAATATCTTGGGAATTATTGTTTTTTCTACCTTCAAAAGGAAAAGGGGAGGGGCGGAGACGAAAATGGAATTAAAATTAATAATGGACATTACAGCACCAATGGACATGACATTTTTATGGACATGGTAGATATGTACAATGACTCAGAAACTAGTGTTGGAACTAATGTTGAATAATTCTTGAGTGAATAGTACATTATTAAAAAACAGGGATTCACAATTTACAACTTTAGTGTTTTGAATGTTGATGAAACACATTTTGATTTATTGAAAAAGGGTTTTTCTTATGTCCCTGATTTCAAGCCTGACATAGTAGATAACTTAATTAGTCTGAAACTGCATGCTAGGCAATTGAATATGAGATTATTTTTTCAGGGACATTCTACTTTAAACTTGGATTTGGAACCCAGTAATTTGAGAAGGAAAAGTGTGTGCATCCTTCCTAACTCTGAAACAGCACTGTTTGAAAAAATGTGCGAAAAAGAGATTAGGAAAGTAACAAATGTGAAGAGGGATAGAGAAGGGAATTTAGCAGTTGAAGAAAAAGAAGTTCTCACTGCCCTAGCTAGAGATGACAACACTGGAATTATGAAGCCTGACAAGGTTGGGAGGTTGGTCATAATGTCTCAGATAGATTATGTCTGAAAAATGTTTGAGATTCTTAATGACCCCTTCACCTATTCTAGGATTTCTAAAAATTAATTGAACAGGGCTTATATGAGAATTGATTTCTTCCTTTCTGATGCACTTTTCCAAGGTGTTTTTGATCAGAAGGACCTAAGATTTTTGACAGTAGAAAAAACAGTAACTTCCAAGATATTCGGCATCCCTAAAATCCACAAGAATCCACAGAATCTACCCTTTACACCCATAGTATCAGCTAAAGGGTCAAAGACAGAACTCCTGGCAGCATGGGTCGATAAAACTGTGGGACCAGTGGTTAGGGATGCCGAACATATTGTCAGAGATTCATGGCATTGTCTTGATAGACTAAGATCAAACAGAGAAAAGGGTTATTCTTTTTTAACAATAGATGTTATAAACCTATTTTCTGTTGTTCCACATGAGAGTGGACTGGAGATGTTTCAGGAGAGTCTATTGAAAAACGAAAGAATTGATAAGATGAAGGCCAACTTTTTGTTTGAGATCTTGGAAATAGTACTGAGAAATAATTTTCTTTCTTTTGAGGGGAAATTGTTCCACCGGGTATCAGGAGTTGCTATGGGGGCAAAGTGTGCCCCCGTATTTGCAAACCTGATACTATTGGAATGGGAGAGAAACTTTTATTTTTGATACTCCCATTATGGAAAAAAGAAAGTCCTATAATCGATTTCTGGATGACGTCCTGATTTTATGGCAGGAGGATGAAAAGGAAGCCCTTGATTTTGTTGAATATTTGAATACTACAGCCTCATTTTTGAGGTTCACTAGTAGGTGAAAACCAAAATAAATTGATTTCTTGGATATACACCTTTGAGTTAATGAGGAGGATGGCAAACTGCATAGTACCATTTTTAGAAATAAACTTTTTCTAATACATTGCTTCACTACAACAGTTGCCATCCTCAACACCAAAGAAAAAGTATCATAAAAGGACAGATGGTGAGGTACTCCCAGCTTATAAGTGATGAGGGAACCTTTAATAAGGAAATTTACACCTTAATAGGTCTGTTTCTTGAGAGGGAATACCCACTAAAGGTATTGATAAAAGTTAGATGCGAAGTGACTAGGAAGAGACATTCGTTGTATCAACCTATTCTTGTCACTAGTGGTGGTTATTTACAATCTACCCAGAAAATAAGGGAAGGTGACGCTATTATTTTGCGTTACAATAATTTGACCCCAAATATAATCAATATTTTTAACAAAAGTTGGGAAGTTTGTTTTGACCAAGAAACAAAGGAAAAACTTGGTTCAAGACCCCAAATTGTTTACAGTAGGGGTAAAAACATTAAAAACATCTTAGAAGGGCACAGTATAAAACAAATATGTTACAGGTCATTAATGTTCAAATGTGGGGCTTGTTGGTTCTGCAAATTCATTAATGACAGTCCATATGTATCAGTGGCTAATTTTAACATTGCCCTAAAATGTCCTGATAAATGCAACTGCAGTACATCTGTGGTGATTTACCTAGCAATTTGTACCTCCTGCCCTGGGTTCAACATGGGGAAAACCACATGTAGACTCACGGATAGGATAAGTGAACACCTTAGGGCGATTAAAAATAAAGATGAACATAATGCCCTCTATCTTCACACCACTAAATGTGTGGATTTTAAGAAATATTTTTTTTTTTTATGATCGAGTTCTGCAGTCAGACAAAGGTGGGGATGAAAAGCTAGAAGTTGAGGAAAGAGAGTTGAGATGGAAACTTAGACTGAAGTCTACAGTTGCACCAGGATTTAATGATGTTATTACTCTAATGCCAATATTGAAGCAAAGAGCTTTACTTATATAAATTAAAAAGTAAAAAAAAGATGTCAGTATTCATGTCTATATGAAATGAATTATTTAGTATATGCATTTTAAATATGTCTTTCAAATACTGTACATATTATTTTAATTTGAAAAGCAAAGTGGCAATTACATATGTACTTTTTATATGACTGGTTCAGTAATATCTCTTTAAATTTCTTGGTCTATTTAAAACAACTAGGAAGTATTTGGTTGGTTGTTTCAGTTTATGTATTATTTAAGGGGGGAGTTGGATGTATTTCGAATGACTCTGAAGAAGCCTTTGAAAGTTCTAAGGTGAAAGTGCTTAGCCGTTTTGTTTTAATAAACAAGTTCTCGTTTACTCCGAGCATTTGGCATTTTTTATTGTTTTTTGTTATAGTCAGTGTGTCTGTTGGCACAGTACTTGTTTTCTATTTACAAACAGACAGTATGTTTGTATTCTGGTACATCAGCAAGCAAGGGGGAACCAGGTCCAACTCCCTTTACAGAGAAGCGCTTAGAGTTTGGCAATGGGCGATTTTCTCTGACCACATTCTGATAGCAATGCACATTCTGGGAAGCTCTAGCTTGACGGTGGACAAATTGAGCAGAACCATCCCCATGCCTCACAAGTGATCTCTCAATCCAGTGTTGATGGATAAGATATTCCATCATTGGGGCCAATCTTGCTGCAACCTGTTTGCATCCCCTCTGAACAACAAGTCCAGCTGTTGCTTTGCCCTAAAATCCCCCCCCCACCAGGGAGTCACCCAGAGATGCTGTTCTTCACAATTGGCCTCCCTGTCTATTGTATGCCTTTCCACCAATTCTACTGATTTGTCAGTTTCTAAAGAAAGCCAGCAGGTCGAAGAACATAATAATTCTTATTGCCCCTTTCTGTTCTCAGCAGGTCTGGTTCCCCCTTCCTATGGCATCATCTGCTTCAGAAATCCTGGATACTGAACCCAGCTCCAGAGATATTGTCCCACCCGGAGGGACTGGTTCTTCTGAATCTACAGCATCTCAAGCTCATTGCATGGCTTCTCCAGTTCCCAGGATTGCAAAGCATCCCACCCTCACCTCCCTAGTCCAATGCATCACTCTAGCCCACCACAAACTTTCAACTAGAAAATTGTATCATAATAATTGGCTAATGTTTACTAAATGACCACTAGACTGTAGTCTTGACCCATATTCAGCACCTGTTGACAAAGTTTTAGACTTCTTAGCCTTACTCTACGACTCTGGCTCATCAGCCTCTATGATCTGGGTGCATCTGGCTGCAATGTCTAACTTCCATATCAGTTTCAATGGTTCATCACTTATGTCGCATAAACTTTGTAAAGCCTTTTTGAAAGGAACCTTAATGCTCAGACCTCCATATAAAGAACCCTCTGCCCCATGGGATTTGAATTTCGTACTGCAGTCTCTTACTTCTTCCCCTTTTGAACCTTCAGCAAGTTGTGACTTAAAATTCTTGTCCTGGAAAACCTTATTTTTAATAGCTATCACTCTTCAGACAAATCCTTCTTTTTTAACAAAGGTTGTTTCCGAGTCAAATATCAGTCAGACTTTACATTTCCCAGTCTTTTTTCCCAATTTTTCCAACAAAGAAGAATATTGCCCACAGTTACTAGATGTGCATGGAGGATTATGTTTCTAACTTCACAGAACAAAGGATATTAGAAAATCCAACCAACTATTTATTGCCTTGTCTTCAGTCTCTTTAGGCAGTCCAGTATCCAGTGTTACCCTGGCTAAATGGCTTAAGGACTGTATTACTTTTGTTTACAATAGAAAGGGACTCCACCCACCAGGACCTATAAAAGCACATTCAACAAGAGTTATAGCAGCATCTGCAGTTTTTCATGCCAGAGCTTCTTTAGATGATATTTGTGCAGCAGCAACACGAGCATCTCTTTATACCTTTATTACTCATTACAAACTGGACCAGGCCTCTAGGGGATGTGCATAATTCGGCTTGATGGTGCTCAGGAATATTCCATGATACCTCCCAAGATTCAGGTAGCTAGGGACTCTGTCCCACAGTCAAGAATTATGTGAAGATTACCAACATCAGATAAATAAGTTATGTCTTACTATAATGTTCCATCTGTGTTGTCGATCTTCACTAATCCTTGACATTCCCTCCCTCGTTCCCCCTTC
This sequence comes from Protopterus annectens, assembly GCF_019279795.1. Taxonomy (NCBI): domain Eukaryota; kingdom Metazoa; phylum Chordata; order Ceratodontiformes; family Protopteridae; genus Protopterus; species Protopterus annectens. The sequence continues at coordinate 584,241,337 of NC_056749.1, forward strand.
CTTTAGAACTCTTGGTGAACTGAATATTCCCAAAGACTGGCTTCATAATAGGGACACATATATGGTCTCTTATCTATTATTTCTTGTCTGTCACTACAGTTTGCAAACTCAGATTGAGGTAATTTGGTGAGGAATATTGTGAGTAGAGCTGAGCTCGAGAGTTTTTGGAAAGCATGAGCTAGAATAACAGCCAAGTCGGTTATGAGGCTCTGAACTGAGGGCACAGTCAAGGATTAGTGAAGAACAACAACACAGATGGAGTGTTATGGTAAGACATAACTGCTTTTTTTTTGATAAAAACACTAGAGCACAAAAAACTTTTAGCACGACTCAGGCAACACAAAAACTTTTAGCACAACGACTCAAGCAACAGAAAGTAGAAAGGGCTGTCCCCAAGCTTAGGGAGCCTATAATAAGAGGTATTAGAAATATTTCAGAAATGTTAAGTCTGTATAAAGCAGAGTAATATGGAAATCAAAAAAAGATACAAATGGAAATGTTTATGGAAGAATTAAATATGCCAAGGTTAGAGGTAGATGAGGCTCAATTACTAACAGTTAGGATAGGAGGGGGTGAGATCAAAATTGTGATGTACAACCAATCTACCGGAAAGTCCCGAGGAATAGATGATATTCATGTGGAAGTTTGGAAGCTAGGAGGGAAAATTGATAATGATCTGGAAGGTTTTGTTTAACAGTATTTTAAGAGGAGGAGAAGTATCAACATCCTGGAAGAAAGCAGTGGTAGCTGTAATACGTAAAGAGGGTAAAGATCCATCAGATCCAGCTTCATACAGGCTCATTTCAATACTAAACCATGATTATAAAGTGTTTGTGTCTATAATGGCTAAAAGAATTGGAAAGGTAATACCAAAATTGATAGGTATAGATCAATGTGGTTTAGTGGAGGTGAGGCAAACATATGACAAGATTAACAGAACATTGATGATCCAGAATGAAGCAGAATGTATGAAAATACCATTGTAGTTGGTGAGTCTTGATGCAGAGAAAGCATTTGACAGAGTAAGATGGGACTTTATGAGCAGAGCAATAGAAGCATTTGCATTTCCTGAAAAAAATTATAAGGTTGATTAGGAGGATATATGAGGGATTGGAAGCGAAAATTAAAGTGGGTGGGATCCTCTCTGATAATTTCTGCTTGAGCAGAGGAACCAAGCAGGGGTGTCCTCTTTCCCCTTTGTTATTTGCATTATATTTAGAACCACTGACAAAGAAAATAAGGGACTCAGAAATTCAAAGCTATAAATTATATGGTAGTCAAGAAAAGCTGGCTCTATTTGCAGATGATATTTTTTTATACCTCACAAAACCAGAAGGAGACAAAGTGTTGCGGAACATTTTGAGACACTTTTGGAACTTTCTGGGATACAAAATTAATGAATCTAGAACAAATAGCAGTTAATTATGTACCCACATATGAATTGTTTCCACAATATCTATATTTATAGGGACATGATAAAACGAAGTATTTAAGAGTATGGATTAAATTTGATTCTGGTGTGGCAGCTAAGGATATGTTTGAAGAGACTAAACACAAGATAATACAAAAACTGCAAAAACGAAAGCTTTGTTATATGGATAGTAAGAAATAAGAAGTTATGTACTCACCATAACGTTCCATCTGAGTAGGTGGCTTCATTTGTCTACAACCTGTGGGTCTTGGATCCGATATTGGATCCGAGTCGGCAACTATTTATACAGCTATGGATCTGAACTCCTAGCTCCTCCCCTCACCCATAATCCCCTGCCAACCCCAAATGACCTCAGATAAAGTTTGCCCTCCTATATACACCTAAAAAGGTATCTCAACAGGAAAAGGCAGGATAATACCACCAACTAACTCTTCTGAAGGCCAGGGGGAAGGGGGGGGGGGTTGGTTGCAGACAAATGAAGCCACCTACTCAGATGGAACGTTATGGTGAGTACATAACTTCCTAATCTGGAGTAGGGACTTCATTTGTCAGCAACCTGTGGGACAGAGTCCCCAGCTACCTGAATCTTGGGCGGCCATCATGGAAGGATATTCCGGAGCACTGCGGAGCCAAAGGATGCTTTCCCTCTGGAAATGACGTCCAGTTTGTAGTGGTTAATAAAGGTATGAGATGAGGCCCAAGTGGCTGCCGAGCAAATATCATCCAAGGGGACTCTAGATCTGAATGCAATAGAAGTAGATATGGAGCGAGTGGAATGTGCATGAACCCTTTGAGGTGCGGGCCTCCTAGAAGCCTCATAAGCTAGAAGGATACATTGGGAAATCCAGTGTGATAATGTGACCTTCGAAATGGCTTTACCCAAACTGAATTTGGCAAAGGAAATGAACAGCTGATCAGATTGTCTGTGACCAGCAGTCCTATGAATATAGAAACGCAGCTGCCTGTGCACATCTAAGGAATGCAGCTTGTATTCTCCTTTATTTTGATAATTAGGGAAGAAAACAGGTAGGTTAATGGACTGATTGATATTGGTTTCTGAGGCCACCTTAGGCAGGAAGGATGGATTGGTCCTGAGGTACACTCTATCCTGATGAAAAACCAAGTAAGGGGTTTTACGGAAAGAGCTTGAAGTTCCGAAACTCTTTTCGCAGAAGTGATGGCTACCAGGAATGCTGTTTTCCAAGACAGGTATTTAAGATCAGCCGAGGCAGCTGGTTCAAAAGGAGAAGCAGTCAAGACCTGAAGAACTAGCGATAGGTCCCAAGGGGGTATGGTTTCTTTAATAGGGGGCCTGAGCAGAAAAGTACCCTTGAGGAAGGTTTTACATAGTTTAGCTGACATCAAAGGACCTGTCTCGTGTCCTACATGGTAATGGGAGATGGCTGCCAATTGTACCTTGACTGTCGAACAGCTAGCCCCTTGCTGAAAAAGCCCGGTAAGGAAGTCCAAAACGGACGTTAGCGGAGCAGTGAAGGGGTCCAAATTATGATGTTCCGCCCAGACGGAGAAGCGCTTCCATTTACTGCGGTAAATTTTCCTGGTGGAAGGTTTATGCGCTGCCACCAAGATGGCTTTGACTGGTGAAGAGATACCGGGAGTCCTAATTAAGAGTGGAACTGGAGCAGCCAAGCTGTCAGCTTCAGGTTGTCCAGGTTCAGGGTCGGTAAGCCTGATGGGTGGGATATCAGATCCGGGCTGGGATCCAGAATCCAGGGAGGATTCACCAAGTGAGACCACAGGTAAGGGAACCAAGTTTGTCGAGGCCAGAATGGGGCAATGAGGATCATCTTGCTCCCCAACCGAGAGGCTTTCTGCAACATCTTAAGCATCAGGGGTAGAGGAGGATAGGCATAAAGTAGACCGAGCGGCCAAGCATGCACTAGAGCGTCTCTCGGGGCTTTCCCTGGTGGGGGAATCAGCGCGAAGAAGCTGTCGCATTTCGTATTTGAGGGAGAGGCAAAAAGATCGCAGCAGGGTTGCCCCCATTTTGCAAAAATCCACTTCGCTACTCGGGAGTTGAGAGACCACTCATAAAGGGAAAGAATAGTGCGGCTGAGTTTGTCCGCCAGAATGTTGGACCGTCCCGGAATGTGCGTTGCGATCAGAAAGCGGTTGGTGGAGATCACCCATTCCCACACCCTCATGGCCTCTCGGCAGAGAGGATAAGACCTGGCTCCCCCCTGTTTGTTGATATACCAGGCAACTGACATGTTGTCCGTCTGTATCGCAATAGTTCCTACGGGAAGAAGGTTGTGAAGTGCTTGCAACGCTAACAGCACTGCCCTCATCTCCAGAACATTGATATGCAGGGAGGTCTCTGTGTCGTTCCATGTGCCTTGGACTGTTCTGCCTGAGCAATGCCCCCCCCCACCCGAGGCGAGAAGCGTCCGTGGTCACCGTGACGAGAGGAGGTGGAGCGCAGAAGGGGCGGCCTGTATGGAGGTCTGGGGAATGAAGCCACCATAACAGGGCCCTCCTGCAAGCCTTGCTGATAGAGACAGGGTGATTGAGAGGAAGAAGCTGAAAGGACCATTGTAATTGGAGGGTCCACTGTAGTACCCTCATGTCTAGGCAAGCGCATGGAAGGAGTGTTATTGCCGCTGCCATAGAGCCCAGTGCCCTCAGGACCAATTCCGCGGGTGGAGCTTCTGATTGGAGGATGGCCCACACATGTAAACTCAGATTCTGTAGTCGTTCCAAAGTGAGGTAGGCTCGCAGACTTCTCGTATCTAATCTGGCCCCTGTGAAGTCTATCACTTGTGTCAGAGCAAGGGAGGATTTGTCCATACTGATCGTGATGCCTAACTGGGGAGCTAGGTGGAGAAAAAAATCTCTGGCTTAGCAGAGTAGATGCCTTGTTGGGGCGGTCAGGAGCCAGTCGTCCAGGTATGGGAAGTCCTGCATTCCCTGAAGTCTCAGGTGGGCCGCTATCACTGCTAAAACTTTGGTGAACACCCTGGGGGCTGTGGTGAGGCCAAAGGGAAGGACCCTGAACTGATAGTGGCTGGCTCCCAGCCGGAAGCGGAGAAACCTCCTGGATTGTCTGTCCATAAAAATGTGGTAGTACACATCCTTGAGGTCTATTGAGCACATCCAGTTGTTCTCCCGCAACAGGGGGAGAATGGATTGAAGAGTGACCATTCGGAATTTCTCCTTGGTTACCGACAGGTTCAAGAGGGAAGGTCTAGAATTGGTCTCAGGTCCCCTGTCTTTTTTGGCACCAGAAAGAACCTGGAGTAAAACCCTAATCCGAGCTGGTCTGGGGGACGGGTTGGATGGCCCTTTTTTCTAGCAGCTGCTGGATTTCTGCAGCTGCAGCTTCCCTCTGATCGGGTGGTACATCGGGGAGGTTCTTGAGTCTGGGAGCATGTTGCATAGGGATTTTGTAACCTCTGGATATAATCCGAAGCACCCAGCGGTCTGACGTGATGGACTCCCATGCCGCCAGATGCCTCGAGAAGCGCCCCCCGACTGCCTCCAGAGTGGAGCAGTCGGGCAACCCTTCAGGGCTGTTGCATGGGCCAATCAGAGAAGGATTCTCTGGACCCAAAATTTCTCGGTGCCCCTCTGCCTCTAGGGCGGCGTCCTCCCTGTCCTCCTCTGCCATGGAAGGACTGGTTGTTCGGAGCAGGTTGGGAATGTTGCGATTTCCGGAACCACATCTTCTTCTGTCCCTTTTGGTTCTTGGAAAAGGACCTCTGGGGAGCAGAGAAGCGGACTCCGACGGCAGACAACGTCTTCCCGTCCTTCTCGCTCTGGACAAGTGTCTTGCGAAAGGTCTTGCCAAACAAAGCAGAACCATCAAAGGGGACATTCGCAAAGGACGCCTTGAAGGGCTCCGCAAAGTCACAATGTCGGAGCCAGGCCTGGCGTCTCATAACTAGGCCCGCTCCGCTAGCTCTAGCGGCTCCCTCAGGTGCGTGAGACAACAGCCGCATAGAGGTATTAGAAACAGATCTCAGAGTGGCCATACGAGTGAAGTACAATTGCTTGTCCTCCGCCGACATGGACTCCGGGGGGGGAAGCAGCCTATTCTTTAATAAGATCCCGCTGCATCCTGATGACATGTGCCATGTAGTTCAGAGACCTTACTGAGAAGGTCGCTGAACTGAATATCTGCTTCCCAAGGTGATCCATCAAGCGGGACTCCTTGCTCGGAGGATGGACTGAGGGGCTGTCCTGAGCTAGTTCCCTCTTAGTGGCTGCCGCCATCAACATGGCATCTACAGGGGGACCCTTGCTCCAGTGGGGCCGGTCTGTGGGGGGGCTCAAAATCCTATCCGGGCGCTTGGGGATTGGCTCCACAGTGTCTGGCTCCTTCCACGCCCTGGTGGTCACAAGGTCCACCAGGGGGTCGGCCGGAGGGGACACCCAAGAGGTAGACGGGCCTGCTTCGAATGCCTCCAGGAACACGGACTCGTCGGAGGAAGCCTTGGGGGCAGACCCCCCCCCGAGCCTGAGCATTTCCATGATGTCTCCAAAGGAGACATCCTCAGGGGGTGACCTTGGGGAGCCTTCCCCTTCATCCAAGTCCGTGTCCTCTGTTAAGGACTCGGGGGAGTCCACGTGCCTCCTCTTACACTTATGCTTGCGAGGCACTTCCTCTGGGGGGCTGTCCGAGGAGGTCTCACCAGCAATGTCCTGTTCCAAAGGAACAACCTGGGACAACGAAGCAGGCTGTCCCTGTGGCTGGGTGATGGAAGCCTGACCCAGAAGAGAGGGAGTGCAGGGCGGAGCCGAGACAAGGGCCAGAGGTCTGGATGTTCTCGACAGAGCCCTCTCCACTACATCGAAGGCTGAAGGGGAGCCACTCTCCCTGGGCTCCGAGAGCTGATTCCCACTCAGATCCAATGAAGGGATCAGAACCGGCACCAAGACCGTCGGATCCGAGGGACCAGTGTGCTCTGACCTGGATGGAGCCGAAGGCACACTGAATCCCTCAGATCCGAAGCTCGGGCCACGGCTCCGAGAGGTCGGATCCGACGATGGAACCGACATACTTGAGGGTAGGGTCGGATCTGAAGTACCCAGTACTGTCGGCGCCGACCCACCCCCGGCTCCAACGCTGCCCGGCTCCAAGCGCTCCGAACCCGGAAAGTGGGTCGGAGAAGGAGCTATCAGAGCAAAAAAGGGTGTCGAGCTCTCCCCCGAAGGGGGGGGCAGGAGCACTCCCATCTGCAGCTGGGCCTGGATGAACCTTCTCATCATCCGGTCCAAGTCTGCATCAGACAGGCTGTAAGTGGATCTCGACCAGGCCACCGAGGCAGGCCTGGAGTGCTGCCTCGATGACCTCGATGGAGATCGGGTCTCCTCCTCCTCCGGTCCCGGGGAGAAGCAAGGTGATCGGAGCCGAGGAGGAGGAGACCTGGAAGCCGTGGAGGGAGAAGCCCGCTTAGCTGGGGGGGGGGCGAAGCAGAGGCCTCGGCCCGCTGCTTGTGGTGGTTCTCCCTCCGTTTCTCCCTCCTGGCCTCCCTGTCCTCTGGCGCTTTAGTGGGAGTTTGAATCCCGGCCGGAGGAAGGGGGCAGGAGTGGCCACTACCACAGGCTGAGGAGGTGCCACGGGAGTAGCGGAGGCCGAAGCCGACTCAGGGGGCAAAAGTCCCGCCAGGACCAGCTTCGACCTCCGCTCTTTCAGTGCCCTGGGGTTGAACCCTGCACAAATCGTGCATCCTGAGGACAGGTGTTCAACCCCAAGGCACCGAACACACCGAGTGTGGCCATCCGCCGGAGAGAGCTTATGGCCACACTCGGTGCATTTAGAAAAAATAGGCTTTGGGGCCTCTGACATGTCCCAACTAAGTAACACTACACAAACACACAAGGCACCAAACGCAAACACACACAATCACACACTAACGACCAGCGAGGGGAGGGTAACACTAAAAATTAAAAAAAAAAAACAGACTAAAGGGAAGCCTAATACACACACACTAATTACTGACAGAAAAAAAGGGCTAAAGAGATAAAAAGGGAACACTTATCTCAATAATCGCCTGGAGCTCAAAATCCAGCTGACACACTCTAGAGCGGCAAACTAGATCTGAGGTCATTTGGGGTTGGCAGGGGATTATGGGTGAGGGGAGGAGCTAGGAGCTCGGATCCATAGCTGTATAAATAGTTGCCGGCTCGGATCCGATATCGGATCCAAGACCCACAGGTTGCTGACAAATGAAGTCCCTACTCCAGATCAAGTAGTTAAAATGTTTTTAGTCCCATTATTCTTATACACACATCAGGCATATTTTTATTAAAGAGAAGAGAAGTGGATAGCTATTAATAAAGAGATGAAGGACTTTATCTGGAAGGGGACAGCAAGCATAAAGTATGATAAGCTGATTCTTCCAGTAGAACAGGGCAGATTGGGATTACCCGATTTGAAGTGATATTTCAGAGCTACACAGTTAAGGTTATACATAGCACAAGCATCAAACTATAATTCAAAGTAGAAAGGGATGATGATGAACCAGGGAGAAGCGCAAGAAACAAGGAGAGACTGAGATTTTGAATGCAGGCCTTTAAGGAGAATAACAATAATCATACAGAATATTATATCTATAAAGTAGTAGAAAGTATGCTAAGAACTAAGCCAACACAGGAATATAGAAGGGAGATTCTGTCGATAGGGATGACTGCAATTAGGGATATAGACAATAGTCAAGAGGGTACTGGAATTTATTGAAGGAAACTGGCAAAGGAACCAAGGTATTGGGAGCAAATAACTGGAGAGGGAAAGATGATAAGTGGGAAGATGCCAAGAATTTATTTGGACTGCAGGTTAGAGATTGTCTTCCTTGTCAAGGATTAATGTTAGAGTATAGGCAAAGAGAAAGAAATAGGGCGGGTCCTAAATGAAAGATCAGCACTGGTAGAATTTTTAGTAGAATCTAGAACAAAAGATGCCATTAAAAAAGGAAAAATTAGTCGAACATATAAAATATCACATAAGTATAAGTTTAGAAAGGATTGAGAAGAGAGACTGGATAAGCAATTCACAAAGAAACAATGGGAATATATGTATGTCTCTCAAATATGCAGCAAAATCTAGAAGATTTTGAATTTTTGCTTAGAAATATTTACATAGATATTTTTATATCCCAAGTAGACTCAAGAAATTTTTTCCTCAGGTAGACAGCAAATGTTAGAGGTATGACGAGGAAGATAGAGGCAATTGGAAACATATTTTCTGGGAGTGTGGTTTGATGAACTTTAAGGATTCTCTGTGGGATGCACTGTCTGAGATGTTGGTTGGGTAGATTGGTGTGACGAGGGAAGATGATTTTTCTGAGCTATGATACAGAATCAGAATTGCCTAGGCATGGTAAGGCCTTGCTGTGTCTAATTATGGTGACTGTGAAAAAAGCAATTGCTAGAAAACGGAAATCAAAATCTAAACCAGGTATACTAGAAGTAGTGAATATAGTAACAGAGATAAAACAGCTGGAACTGAGATCTTTAGAAAACGGTAGCAGCAAACTACATAGGAAAACTGGGAATTGTAGGAACAGTATATTCAGGGGAGGAATGAGGTTCAAAAGAAGGCAGGACTTAAATGAGCTATATAATGTTTGACTGAAAATGATTAGGTGGATTATAAGTGATATATATTGTTTGCAACTGGGATTGTCATTATGGTTTGTGATGTAAAATGCTTACAACTGTGATTGTGTCGGTGTAGTTTGTTTTCATTTATATAAATGTACGATTGCCTGTTTCATAAGTGATGGTTTAATAAAGATGTTTCTTGTTTAAAAAAAGCAGGAACTGAATAATTTATGTAATGTTGCTTAGGTTATATAATATATAGAAATATATGTGGAATAGAATGTTTGTAAACATGAACTTGTTAATACAATTTGATTATTTTTATATAAATGTAAATATGCCTCTGTCACAAGTGATAATTCAATAAAGGTGTTAAAAAAAAAAGATTTAATTCTGTTCATAGTGTCTGCCTCATTTTCTACTTGTGGATGCCAGTAGAACACTGGTTCATAGTCCTTTGGTGTCTATGATCAAGCATTGAATAACAGTTTCAGTGAACGGCTTATTAGCAGATGTTGAAATTACCGAACACACTTATCTTTGAAAAATAGTTCATCGAATGGCCATAGTTGGCCAATAACCAGGAAGTACCGTGATGCATAAGTTAAGCTAAAGAAACCCTTTTATAAATTTGCCCTATTCCCCACTGTAGTGCGATCTTGGAGTGGGTATATATATATATATATATATATATATATATATATATATATATATATATATATATATATATATATATATATATGTATATATAAATATATATATATATATATATATATATATATATATATATAGTTGTGGGGTGTGGGGATGCACCCCCTTCATTGGGGGGGTATGAGAGGCGGAGCCCCCACCTTGGTTGATAAGGTGTTTTTATTAACATTCACAGTGTTGGCCAGCTATGGCCATTCAATTCATTATTTTTCTAAGATAAGCTTCTTTGGTGATTTCAATGTTTGCTGATAAGCCGTTCAATGAAATTGTTGTTCAGTGTGTGAACACAGACCCAGTCCTTTGTGGAAATGCATACAAGTTACTGAAATTTTAGTCATAGTATTTTATTTTAGCTATTTAGCAAAACTTAGCAGCAGCAATAGCACAATTAAAGGCAAAGCAGTGAAAACTAATACAACATTACAGCAGAAGAAGCACAGTTGTTTTCAGTAATCTGAAGCCAGTTCTGTTTTTATGCATTCATGAGGTAAATGTACAGTTTCCTATTTTTATATTCAATTCTTTTTATTATTTAGATGGGCTGGTCCAAAGACTCTTCTCAGCCATGATCCTGGCAAAAACATAAATGTACAAAAATCTTTTGGTTGTTTTACTCAGCTTGTCTCTGTGTGACCCCCATAAATCTTTCAGAACATATAGCTAGGAATCAGATATTTGGAGTATCTGCAATATATTTGGTGTACAGGTGGAAAATAAATGTAGCTCAACTCATATTTTCCCCTTTCCAAAGCTATTGCTTTAGTTTTAAATTAGCTATTACGTATCAGGTTGAGTTTGTATAAAAATTGAATTTATTACACTATGAAAAATATTAAATTAATATAACTTAGTGGACAGACATTAATTAAAAGTGCTGTGTATCATTAATAAGGCAGGCAGAAATATCACTTACATGTGCATCAAAATATTTATGAAAGTCAAATATTTTGTGTATATCCGAACAAAAAGATTCTTTTATATCCAGAAACTTCTGGGTAGGAAACAACCTTTGGGATTAAGATTTATTCCCTGGTATTCAGATCATTCTGGGTTGGAATACTCTTTTAAGGGTCTGTTTTCCTTGATGAGCACTGTAGAAGCAATTTTGTTTTGTTCAACATTAGATTACTGTTGCAGTAGTCTAAGCTATTTGGTTATATCTGCCAATGGTATGACCAACCGCTTTCAAAGCTTAAAGGTGCCTTCCATGAGTGCTAAGTGCCAAGAGCTCCATATAAAAGGCAGTTTGAGTCCCAAAAGCTTCAGAGCTTTCTTGTTGCTGAAATGTACTCCTGTGGGTTTCATGAATCTGATGGTCATCTAGTCCCTCCCTTCTTGAGGAAAACCTTCCACCACTCTATTTTCCTGAAGAAATCTGGTACTTTATTTTGTGATTTTTATTATCATTTGGGCTAGGAAACTTATTTTGTACAAGCTCTCATACCTGTCTGAGGTGTTTTTTTACTATAGCGAATGCTTGTGGTCATTTTTTTTGTATAATTTATTTTTTGTACAGTTATTTATATATTTGTTTAGTATTTATGCTTTGGGGGCAGGAATTGATGCTTTTGGGAACTGTCAGTGTTTTTTTTTTACCTCAAAAGCATTATTTTGACTGGCCCTGGGTTACTGACTCTTTCAGGCTTCACTACCCATCTTTGAGGCTTCCTTCAAGGTTTGACATAGAGAACAGTTATTACTGTCCTCAGTTCTTCCTTCCCCTGTCTGCAAGAAGAAGCAAGATATCAGGGAGTCAGTAGGTGTCACTCTGACTATGATATTGCCTCAGCCACAGATAGGTAACTCCACAGTGGCCAGATTTGGTTCCTCAGACCGCTCATCATTTTCCCCTGGTCTCTCCGGTGTAGTACCCACAGCCAGTAAAGACTGGAAGATAGAATGGTCCTCTGTGATTGTAAGGTTGTCATCTGGGCAAAGGACATCCACTCTTAGTCTCGGGGGAAGGGGTGGGTGAATATCTACCCCAGTGCTGGGAAGTGGAGCCATAGCCCAGGGATAGTGTGCCCCATTTGGGGTGATCCTTTTCCAGGATTTCCCTGAAAGGAAAACAAAAGGAAGTAGGTTCATAGGCAGTTACTGGACTAGTTGCCCTTATGGGGCATTTTAAGCCTAGCCAATTTCCCCCAAGGTGAGAATCGAGCTCTGTACCTTGTGTTTGTGAGGTACACACCTTAGCCACTATGCCGACTTTACTTATCCTCTTTCTATTCCAATGGACATAGAAGATTTGCTAGGGAATTAATTTATGTTTTTTACTTACTTCCTCTTCAGTAGAGAAAAGAAGAAAAGAGTTCCTTCATTTTTGACTCAGATTCTCAGTCAGTAGAACAGGGATTGGAGGGAGAATGTTGTGCTTCAGGATTTTCTTTTCATCTTGAAGATTCTGATTCTGAGGAAAGCATAGCTTTAGATGTCCCTGAAGAAACCCATTTTTTCTGAACTTTATCTAAAATGGAAGAATTTGTTTCATGAGGGATAAGAATGAAATTCCTATTGCCTAGCAAATGTATTATGATTTGTTATATTTAGGCATTCTACAACCTGCAGTTGTTCTGCCTGTTTTATCTGCCTTAGAGAATTTTTTCTTGACAGTTTGTAGTGTACTTGATAGTCAGCTTTCTGCCCCTGGGTTATACAGCGTTCTTCGGACTTACAAATACTTGATTTGATGTTGTCAGTCTTCATCTATTCTTGACTGATGGGCTACTGTTTGGGCCCTTGGAACTGATCCAGCCATTATACAGCTTGCTCCAGCCAAAAACTCTCTTGGGCTGCAATTCTACCTGCAATTTCTCTCTCCAAATTATCTCAGATCTCATTTTTTGCAAATCAGACGTGTCAGCCAGTCATCTCTCATAGCTAAGTATTTTCTAAATTTCTTGTTATTTCTACTTAAATTACAGTTAATTTTTCTTACTGTTGCTTCTTACTTCCTATTATCGAGTGTTTGGTCTAACCTGAGTATGTATTTCCTTCTCTTACCATGGTAAGTTCTTTCCCCTACCATTGCTGCTAGTTCTCTTCTTTTTACCCTTGTGGTAACTTCTGCACCATTGTTGGTAGATTTTTTTCGTCTCTACTCTTTGGTGTGTGCATGTTTCTTAGTTTATAGTTATGGCTGAAAAGCCAAAATCTTCAACAACAGAGTTTAAATAGTATTCTGAGTGCAGCAGAAAGATGCCAAACTCAGATAATCATGATAAATGCATTTATTGTTTGGGTGTGCCTCACCTGAGTGTGGATTGTACCATTTGCCAGGGTTTTAGAAATAGAACCCTGGCTGAGAGAAAGAATAAATTAATTCTCAAAGGGCTCCTTAAGGCCCCTTTTGAGGAAGCCTTGTCCAAGACCAACCAGTCTCCTCCGGCCTCTGGCTCTAAGTCTTCTCAATTGGTGTCATCATCCCCTTCGGCACCGACCATTAAGAAGCACAAATATGCCTCTGAAGGTTCCTCCTCGGAACCAAAATCCAAGGTTCCTAAATTGTCAGAATGGTCAAAATATCCAGCACTGAAGAGTTCTTCGGTTCCTTCTACATCAGATAATTCCACGGTTCAGAGCCTTAGTTATACGGCTCTGACCATCTCTACGACTCTGACTTCGGCACCGGCTGTTGCACCCATGGTGCAACACACGGTACTGAAGCAAACCAGAATTTCAGAACCCAGGTCTACTTACTCGCCTTCACTAGATCCCTTCCTTGGACAATTGCCCAGTCCATTCCTACAGAGACCGAAGTCTCCTTCAGCCCTTTCAATGCGCTCCACCAAAAGTCTTTCGGTACTGGATGATGTTAGTTTGGTGGACCAGAACTTGGCAGCCCTGAGGTCTTTCCTCTACTATTCAGCCAACTCTTCTGAAGCAGCTGTTTTTTCTCTGAGCACACCCAGTTACTCTCCTCCTCTAACCTCACCTCAGGTTTTAGAGCCCTGGGCTCCGACCACCCAGGTTCCTGTGACTTCATTGGCAACTGCACTTTTGCCCTCAATGCTGGCTCTCACTCTGTCCCCCTCAGTGCCATCAGCACTGTCAGGTCCCCAGGACCGTGTCTTCGCCATCGAGCATAGAGGATTTGTGTCAGTTCTGCGCATTTCTATGGAGCTGTCCGTATGCCTTATGGCTACAGCAGCAGCGAACTCTTTTTTGGTTCCAGTCTGCCAGGTGGGGCTCTCAGGGTGGGGTGTGACCACAGTTCTGAGTTTGTCAGTCTCGGTTCCGGTTTCCCATCACTTCTCAGGGGCATCCTGCCTTTCAGGCTATGGAAAGGGCTTTGTCTACTGCATCTTATCATGTTGCTCCTGGGTTATTGGAATCGCCCCTTGAGGCCCCCAGGCTCTTCAGTTCAGACACCAACCTTTACCCCCCCCGGACACCTCGCATCATGGTTGCAAGACTTACCTTCTAAGGATACCCCCTCATTCGAGTCCTCCTCAAATGTTCCCACTGAGGAGTCCCCTCAGAAGAGATCAAGCAAGAGGAAGCACATCGATTCTCTGGAAGAATCTGTCACAAAGGACACAAATTTCGATGAAGGGGACCATTATCCATGATCACCCCTGGAAGGCGTCTCCTTCGGAGGCACTCTGGAGATCCAGAAGCAGAGGGCTGCTTGGAAGCCCAAAGACACATCCTGAGAGGAATCTGTGTATTTGCAGGACTTTGGTGCATACGCATCTATGTCCTGGGTGACCCTACCGACTTTCGAATTAATTAAGCTAATTGCTCAGCGGGCTTGGAAGGCTCCCAATGCTGTCAAACCAGTCCCCCGGAGACCTGATAAGATACTTACTGCTCCAGAGGACCAACCCCACTGAGCTAAGGGCTTGGTAGTAGATGCCATGGTGGTAGTGGCAGCTACTAAGAAAGAATTTGCCAAAGAAAGTTCTACTATCCACCCTCCGAGCTGAGAGTCCAGGGGGATGGACAGATTTGGGAAGCGGGTCTATGCGTCATTGACCTTCTTCATCAGGTCCTTGAACTTCTTGGCACATTTCACTAGACTCCAAAGGGATCTGGTTAAAGAGTTTTCAGATGCCCTGGCGGGAGCTGCGGCTGATGGGGTCCAGGAAAAGGTAGCCTCCCAACTAGCTACCCTGGAGTCACTATCGAACTCGTCCATGAGGCTCATTGCACATGTAGCTGAAGGGGCTACCAGGTCAGCAGCTTCAGGCATTGCAATATGAAGACATGCTTGGATACACCTGTGTGAGTTTGCGGATCCATTCAAATTTTCCTTTGTTAATGCCCCCTTTGATTGGTCCTTCTTGTTTGGTCCCAAAGTTAAGGAAACTCTGTCCAGGTGTGAGAAGGATGGAAAGACTTTATCTGCTGTAGGTGTGCATTTTTCCACTCTTCAATGATCCTATTCCAGGAATCAAAGGAGTGGTAAAATGTGGTTCAAGAAATCCCAGAAGCCTATCCAGCACACACGTGGCTCAGACTCCTCTCAGGGCAGAGGGGGGAGTTATAGTGGAAGATAACTTCCCAGAGGCAGAAGTGGTCCACAGAATCAAGGTTCCAGAGATACTTTCTCTGGTCAGCCCTACCAGAGCTCCTGAAGGGAGGCCTGATTGCTTACCTCTGGAAGCAGTCAGGGAAAATTGTCCTTGCGCCCGAGCACCTGGCGATGCATAACCGCAGATACTTGCGTGCTATGGATAATTACCAGAGGTCCCTTCACCTTTTATTCGAGAACCCCTGCAAGACTCCCTGATGTCCCACCCAGTCAGAGAGTTCAAGCAGCAATAGAAGTACAAAAGCTGCTAGAAAAAAACGTCATCCAAGAAGTACTACCAGACCAGTTAGGATCCGGTTTTTACTCAAGATTCTTTTTAGTGACAAAGAAAACAGGTGACTGGAGACCAGTTCTAGATCTCAGTATTCTAAACAAATTTGTCCAACAAACAAAATTCCGGGTTGGTCATGGTTCAGTCTATTCTCCCTTTCTTAGAGAAAGATGATTGGATGTGCTCTATCAATTTTGAAGATGCGTATTACCACATAAAAGTGGACAAACACTCAAGATGTTTTCTCCACTTCCAAATAGGAGTCAGTCATTTCCAATTCAGGGTGCTGCCCTATGGTCTCACCACAGCCCCCAGGGAGTTCACCAAATGCATGATAATGATCGCAGCTCACTTGAGGTTGCAAGGATTCCGAGTGTTTCCTTGCCTAGATGACTGGCTCCTCACTGCTCCCTCCAGGCATCTACTGTAACAGACTACAGACTTCATAATGGACCTATCCCACCAATTGGGCATAACAGTAAATGCTGCAAAATCCCAGTTAACTCCCACCCAAGGAATGGAATTCATCAGAGCTAATCTCAACACTTCTTGCATTGCATTGCTTCCTATTCACGGTTGCAGAAGATACAGATGCAAGCTCATCCACTACTGCGATCAAACAAGATACCTGCTCAACTGATTCTACAAGCTCAGGGCTCCATGGCAGCTGCTATCACATTAGTCCCAGTAGCAAGATTCCACATGAGACTTCTCCAGTGGCTATTAGCAAACCAGTGATCAATTCTAACTCATCCCATAGACCACTTAATTTTCATTTCCAGCCGATGCAAGAATGATCTGACCTGATGGATGAATTTGAAGGAGATTCTTCAAGGTCATCCCTTTGTGTTCCCCCAGCACAAGGCCATAGTGACCATGGATGCTTCCCAGATGGGGTGGGAGGGCATTATCTAGGGAAGACAGTCCAAGGCACTTGGTCCCCTTGCAAGGCCAACCTGCATATCAGTGTACTGGAGCTAAGGGCAGTGCTTCTGGTGTTGCAAGCATTTCATTCTGACTTACCTCTAGGGATGATAGCTATTCAATCAGACATGCCAGTAGTCTGGTACATCAACAAACGAGAGGGACCCAGGTCCTACCCACTGTGTCGAGATGGTCTTTGAATGTGGCAATGGGCTATATCTTTCAGCTGCTTTCTGATAGCAATTCACATCCCGGGGACTTCCAACTTAATTGCGGACAAGTTGAGCAGATACATTCTCCAGCCTCACGAGTGGTCTCTGAACTCCAGAGTAGCAAAGGAGATCTTTCTTCATTGGGGCCAGCCTTGCTGTGACCTGTTTGCCTCACCCATGAACAACAAGTGCAGAAGCTACTTTGCCCTAATTCCCCCTCAGGACTAGTCACCCAGAGACACTGTTCTACACGATTGGCCCCTGGGCTGCTCTATGCCTTTCCTCCCATCCTCTGATCCTGTTGTTTCTCAAGAAAGCATTTTGGTTGAGAAGGAAAGTGATCCTCATTACTCCTTATTGGCCTCGACAGATATGGTTTTCCTTCCTTTGGCCTCAGCTGCTTTGCCTCCCATGGATTCTGGATTCAGTTCCAGATCTCCTATCCCATCCCTAGGGACTAGTGTATCCCAATCTTCAGAATCTCAAGCTGACAGCTTGGTTCCTCCACTTCCATTAGTTGCCAAGCATAATTCTATACCATCCCCCATGCGGCATATTTTGTTGGCATCTCATAAACAATCCACCAGAACTCTCTACCTAAGCAAATGGAAGAGACTTTCTATTTGAGCCTCTGACAATGGATTAGACCCTTTTTCAGCGCCAGTAGAGACAATTTTGGAATTTCTAACTACCATCTTTAATAAAGGAGCCTCTGCTTCTGCAGTCAAAGTTATTTTAGCAGCAATTTTGAATTTTCATATCAGTTTTGGAGACCAACCTTTGATTTCCCACAGACTTTGCAAAGTTTTCCTAAAAGGTACTATACATTTAAAACCTCCTTTTAAAGATCCTCTCCCACCTTGGGATCTCAATCTACTACTGCAGTCACTTATGGCACCACCATTTGAAGCAGCAGCTATCTCTAATTTAAAGTTCCTTTCCGGGACTATGTTACTTCTCATAGCTATCCCTTCCGTGAGATGAGTATCCGAATTGCAAGCTCTATGTTCTAAAACTCCTTACTTAATTTTCCATAAGGACAGAGTGTCACTCAGGACAAATCCAACCTTTCTGCCTAAGATGATCTCAGATGTTAATATCAGTCAGTCTATAGACTTACCTGTATTTTTCCCAAATTATTCTAACAAAGGAGAGTACTGCGTTCACCTTCTGGATGTACGTAGGCAGTTGCGATTCTACCTAGATAGAACAAAACAATTTAGACAATCTGATCAATTGTTTGTATTCTTCGCCAGTACAACTATAGGAAGACCAGTGTCCAAGGTAACTCTCTCCAGGTGGTTGAGAGAATGTATATCTTTCATATACAAGAACTTGAATATGACAGTCCCAGAACCAGTCAAAGCACATTCTACAAGATCAGTGGCGACTTCTGCTGTCTTTCATTCCAAAGCCTCCATGTCAGAAATTTGCGCTGCTGCAACTTGGGCTAAGACTCATACCTTTATTACACATTACAAATTGGATATGGTCTACAGGAGGAGAGCATCCTTTGGCTCTATGGTGCTCAGGAATGTCCTTCCATAAGGCCTGCTGGGATACAGGGTAGGTGGGGACTCTGTCCCATCAGTCAAGAATAGATGAAGATTGACAACATCAGATAAAGAAGTTATGTCTTACCATAATGTTCCATCTGTGTTGTCGATCTTCATCTGTTCTTGTGTCCCTCTCGTCTTCCCCCTCCTTCAGGTTTCTGGTGGAGCGATATCCAGTCCTGGGTTCTTATTGCTGTGGGTGCCTTGGACAAGGCTTCTGACTTTATTGCACTATTCTTCTGTCTATGCAAACTTGATCTGAGGTAATTTAGAAAGGGGAATTGTGGGTAGGCTTGCAGCTCAAGAGATTTTTTGGCTGGCACGTGCTGTGTAACGGCTGGATCGGTTCCGAGGGTCGGAACCATAACCCATCAGTCAATAATAGATGAAGATCAACAACACAGATGGAACATTATGGTAAGACATAACTTCTTTTTTTCTAACCCTAAAGCAGACCCTGCAGTGATTTCCCTATCCAAAAACTGTTTCTGCTAGATAGTTGGCTAATGATAATCCCATTGCCTCCGATGAGAATGGGAAAGCTTTTGACAAATTTGGGAAGAAAGTTTATTCTTCTGCACTTTAAAATTAAGAAATTTAAACTTCCTGTTTTTTACTTCTTTCTTTTGAGAACTTGAAAAAGATGAATGTTAGCCTTCTCTCTTCTGAAGTGAAAAATGCATTTAATGCCTCTTTTGCACTTGCCTCTCATGTAATTAACAATACTTTAAAGTGTTTTAATGATGCTGCTGGTACTATCTCCAAGGCTGGTGCTTCTGGGTGAGTCATGAGAAGATTTACTTAGTACATTCTCAAAATCTTCTTGAATATGTTATAACTGAAATTTTTAATTTTTCGATGGAAAAGGAAGTTGTGTTTGGCCTTTCTGTAACTGAGATAATTATTATTAATATTTCAAAAAGCACTTTAAGCATCAAGATGCCAAAAAACAGTTAAAAAAAAACAATTGCAAGAAGGTTCCAAAAAGAAAGGGAAAGCCTTTCAATATCAAAGACAGTCAAAAAAAGTCAGAATGACTATTTGTGCCCCCAGGCTGCCACCTCAGCAATCTCTTCCTCTCTGGCATCAGATTGTTTCAGAGAAATGGGTTCTGAAAGCCATTCAACAGGGATACACTTGGCAGTGGGAGACTCTCCCTCCTTTCCAGGTGATTTTGCCATGCCCAGTAAGCCAAATAACATATTCCTCCATTTCTGGATCAGATGTTATCTCAGGCATTTTAGAACCACCATCTGCTTGCCAGGTGGGCAAAGGATTTTATTCAAGAATGTTTCTGGTGCCAAAAAAGGGATTTGGAGGCACGTGTTAGACCTTTCTTATCTCAATATTTTTGTCAAAGTCCTAGAATTCAAAATGTTACTTCTTCAGACCAATGTTACCTCATGACTTTTTACTAGCTTTCATGACAAAGCTAGACTTAAAAGATGCCAACCATCACATTCCCTTTGGCAAACATTTCAGACGTTTCTTAAGATTTTTTGTATCTAGCTTACAATGTTAAGTTGTCTCTCTCGCCTTCATTCTTGCTGGTTGGGTTCGGAGCCGATCCTCGGCTCTGACTCGGCCATCTACTAAAGCTCGAGAACTATTTACTGGCTCGAGGCCTCCCTATATCCCACAATGCTAGGCGCTAGATACCCAGATCTCATTTGCCGCTTCAGCTACGAGGTTGCGCTTTTACTGGCTCAGGTTATATTAATCTTTTTTGTATTATTAGCTTAAATTTTACCTGTGTATTTCTCCTTTATATAGATAGTCTTTCCCTTTTAGTATAATTAGAGTGTGTATCCCCTATTTTTTCCCACTCAGGAAACTCGTTTTTTGTTAGAGAGTTTCTACCCCCCCCCCTTGTTTCTTCTCTTTAGTGGCTAACCCCACCCTTTTTGTACCTGACAGGAGTAGTGTTTAGCCTTTCGTAGCTACAGTTATTTAGCCTTGTAATATCTGTATATATTTACTAGTGGATATTCTTGTTGTTATTGTTGTTAGTTTAACTAGTGCTTGTGTGTGTGTGTTTCTGTGTGCCTTGTTTAAGCACTAGTTTAATATCCTCCCTTTGGTATCCCCCTGCCAGTATGTCCAAGGATACTAAACTTTCAGGCTTCAAGAAGTGTGACTCATGCTGTCAAAAGATGTCTCTGACAGACAGTCACACTTCTTGTGTTTATTGCTTGGGTCCCCTACACCTGCAGGACTCCTGCTCGGTCTGTCACGCTTTCAGCCCAAGAGTCCTGCAGGAGCATAGGAACAAGCTTATTTTGAGAGGCTTACTTAAGCCAGAGGGGTCCCCGGCGAAGCCTCAGTCGGAGAAATCCTTAAAGCCCGCCAAGCCGTCGGCTCCCAGTTTGGAGCCGTCGCCGGGTGGGGTATTTGCCTCCTCTTTGGTTCCAACTGGAACTGACATCTCTGGACCTCAATCGGCTCCGACTTTAGTGTCGGAACCGTCTTTGGGCCGAAAACGTTCTAGGCCCCCTTCCCTAGAATTGGTTCGTTTGGCTCCGAGGTCACCATTGCTTCAGTCTGAACGACGCCATAGGTCCCACTCCTCTCGGTCCTCCAGGCTATCCGATCATGACTTTGAGAGAGTGGTCAGTAGACTCCTTAAATCGCAGGCCCTGGCCAAAATGTTAACCAGCCCTTCTCAACAGACTGTGGCTGTCCCTGTGCCTTCAGTAGTTCCTCCTCCGACTCCTCCTTTGTGTTCGGAGCCGGAGCTGGTTGAGGCTCGAATCATGGAAATGTTGGAGCCGATACCACATTTTTCGGCTCCTTTGTCGGCTCTGATCTCTTCATTGGTTCTGTCCTCGGAGGGATCTGGGTGCCGGGACTCCCTTGTTGGCTCCGAGGGGGCGAATGGCATCGGACCCTTGTCCGACCCCATTCTCCCTCTCAAGGCCTCGGCGCAGGTGAGCTCAGCTCCTACATCGGCCTCAGAGCCTTCCCTCTCGGTGCCGGGAGAGGTTCCCGTCTCTTTGGAGCGGGGACCCTCTGCTCTGCCTGATAGGAGCACCTTCGAGGTCATGAGGAGCGTGCTGACTCCTGAGTCAGCCCCTCGATCAGCCCCTTCAGCTCCTCCCCCCATGGTGCCTGCTTCGGTCTCTGCCCACCCTCATGACCCCAAGCGTGGAGAACAAACGCTCCAGGTTGCCCCATTGGGCATATCTTCCTCTTCCGAGGCCTCCCCTGATCCTTCAGAGGAGCCCCCTCAAAAGAGAAAATGTAAGAGGAAATATGTCGACTCCCCCGAGTCAGTCATGTCTGATACCGACTTGGAGGATTCGGAAGGGTTCCCCAGATCCCCCTCTGAGGATGTCTCTTTTTCAGACATCCTAGAGATCCTTAAGCAGAGGGGGAACTGGACTGCCCTTAACCCTTCCGAGGACAAGTCGGTATACCTGGGCGCGTTTGGTTCTTGCCCTTCCACCTCCTGGGTGTCTCCACCCTTCGACCCGCTAATGGAAGTAGTGGATCGAAGGGCGTGGTCAGCCCCGGACACAGTGGAACCAACTCCCCGCAGACCCACTAAGTTCATTACAGCCCCACCCAACAAACAATTCTTGACAAAAGGTGTCCCCGTTGATGCCATGGTGGTTGCAGCAGGCACGAAGAAGGAGTTGGCTGACCCTTTGGTGCATGTCCATCCCCCTAATAAAGAGTCTAGGACAATGGACAGGTACGGGAAGTGGATGTTTTCCTCAGCGACTTTTTCCATGCGGTCGCTGAATTATCTGTGCCACTTCACCCTTCAAAGGGATCTTCTCAAGGAACTGGGTGATACCCTTCAGGATCCATCAACTGCGGGGACTCAAGATAAGATTAACTCCAAGCTGGCGACTCTTAACTCAATCGTCAACTCCTCCATGCGGCTCATTTCTTATGCAGCCGATGGGGCGAGTAGGGCCGCAGGTACAGGCGTGGCTTTGAGAAGACATGCCTGGATGCGGTTATGTAACTTTGCTGACCCCTTTAAGGCGTCCTTCACCAATACTCCTTTCGATGGTTTGGCTCTGTTTGGACCACAGGTGAAGGATACCCTTACCAGGTGTGAGCAGGAAGGCAAGACTCTCTCTGCCGTGGGAGTCCGTTTTTCTACTCCCTCTAGACCATACCCTAAAGGTCAGAAGAGTGGGAAAATGTGGTTTCGGAAACCCCAGGGAGTCATGCCTGACACATGTGGCGAGTTTCCCTCCAGGGGCAGGGGAGGGAACAATACTAGACACCGCCCGAGGGAAAGAGGGGGTCCGCAAAATCAGGGTAGCAGAGAATCTTTCTCTGACAAACCCTTTCAGCACCCCTGAGGGGCTACCCGACTGTCCACCTTGGGAGGCAGTCGGGGGAAGATTGTCACTGTGCCCAGAAGCCTGGCAACTCCTCACACAAGACAAATGGGTACGGTCTATCATATCCAAGGGTTACAAAATCCCCTTTGTCCACATCCCTGTACAAACAACCAAGTCCCTTCCAGATGTTCCACCCAGTCTAAGGGAACAAGCAGTTCCAGAAATTTCAAAACTGCTAGAAAAACGGGCCATCCAGCCAGTCCCAGCAGACCAGCAAGGATCCGGAATTTACTCCAAGTTCTTTTTGGTGCCAAAAAAGACAGGGGACTGGAGACCCATTTTGGATCTCAGCAGGTTAAACATGTCTGTTCAAAGAACAAAGTTCTGGATGGTCACGCTTCAGTCCATTCTACCCTTTTTGGGTCAGGACAATTGGATGTGCTCCATAGACCTTCAGGATGCGTACTACCATATCAAAATGGACAGGCGCTCCAGAAGGTTTCTCCGCTTCCGGCTGGGAACCAGTCACTATCAATTCAGAGCCCTGCCCTTTGGTCTCACCACAGCACCCAGGGTGTTCAACAAATGCATGGCAGTGGTTACAGCTCACCTGAGACGGCGAGGATTCCAGGTGTTTCCATATCTAGACGACTGGCTCCTTACTGCTTCCACCAGGCATCAGCTACTGCGAGCCAGGGATTATACCATCCAAACTTGCTCCGAGCTAGGTATCTTAATAAATTTCAAAAAGTCTGCATTGTCGCCTTGTCAGTCTATAACCTTTATAGGCGCAAGATTAAATACAAAAGATCTGTCTGCAAGACTTCCTCTAGACAGAGTGTCAGACATTCGCAGACATGTGCAGGTCTTACTACAGTGCAAGAGGATTCAGGCCAGATTTGTACTAAAAACTTTGGGTCTCATGGCAGCAGCAATCATACTAGTTCCCCTGGCTCGTTTTCACATGTGGATTCTTCAGTGGATGCTTTTTACCCAATGGTTTTTTCAACAACTTCTGATGTCTCACAAGATAATAATCACTCAATCATGCAAAGACCACCTGGCTTGGTGGATGGTCTCCCCTCTAGTACTCCAGGGCAGACCATTTGTTCTTCCTCCTCCTGTTGCCATGGTGACCACGGATGCCTCCCTGATCAGGTGGGGGGGGGGCATTTTCAGGGCAGGACTGTCCAGGGCACTTGGCAACCTCTAGAGTACCACCTGCACATAAACGTCTTGGAGATGAGAGCGGTGCTTTTAGCGTTGCAAGCTCTTCAGGACTCTTTACCCACCGGGACTATTGCAATTCAGACAGACAATATGTCTGTAGTGTGGTACATCAACAAGCAGGGCGGAACCAAGTCCTATCCCTTATGTTGAGAAGCACTCAGACTCTGGCAGTGGGCGATCTCCTCTCAACGGTTTCTGATGGCAACACACATCCCTGGGAAGTCCAACGTCATAGCGGACAGGCTAAGCAGAGCTATTCTCATGCCTCACGAGTGGTCTCTCAGTCAGTAGCGGACAAAATCTTCCGCAGATGGGGTCAACCTTGCTGCGACCTTTTCGCAACTCCTCTCAACAGCAAGTGCGACGATTTCTTCACTCTCTTCCCCCTTCCTGGACACTCCCCCAGAGACGCTCTAGTTCACAATTGGCCCCAGGGTCTTCTGTGTATGCATTCCCACCTTTTCCCCTAATTCCCAAACTAATTCAGAAGGCTACCGCATTGGGATCCAGGATGATCCTCATTGCCCCTTACTGGCCTCGACAAATGTGGTTCCCATTCCTGCATTGTCACCTGCTGGAGCAGCCTTGGAATCTTTACCCAGTGCCAGACCTCTTGGTCCATCAGTCGGGTGGGCTGCACCAACCCCTTCAGTCTCTCAACCTCACAGCTTGGTTGCTCCACTTCCAGCCTTAGCCAGGCTTCCACATATTTCTCAGCCGGTGCGTGAAATCATCCTTTCTTTGCACAAATCTACCACCAGGAAGACTTATGCTAGTAAGTGGAAATGTTTCTCTTTCTGGGCAGAGGCTAGGAATATAGACCCCTTTACAGCCCCTGTCCAACACGTTCTAGATTTTTTAGCAGAACTCTTTCAAGCTGGTTCCTCGTCTGCCACCATTAGGGTCCAATTAGCTGCTATTGCAAATTTCCACGCTGGCCTGTCAGAAACCAGCATCATGTCCCACAAACTTTGGAAGGCCTTTCTTAAAGGAACTATTTTGCTTAGGCCCCCCGGTCAGAGATCCCCCGCCTCCGTGGGACTTCAACTTGATATTAGCTTCCTTGATTCTCCCCCCTTTTGAACCTGTGGCTTCCTGTTCCTTAAAATTGCTCTCCTGGAAGACTCTCTTTTTAGTAGCCATCACCTCAGCTAGGAGAGTTTCAGAACTTCAAGCCCTCTGTATTCGTCCTCCTTACCTTGTGTTTCATAAGGATAGAGTTTCACTCAGGACTAATCCTTCATTTCTGCCCAAGATACCTTCCGAAACAAACCTGAATCAGGCTATTGATCTACCTGTCTTTTTTCCTAACTATTCGAACAAAGCTGGACAAAAGTTACACCAATTGGACGTTCATAGGCAATTAAGTTTTTATTTGGATAGGACTAAGCAAACAAGAAAATCAGACCAACTCTTCCTGTCCTATGCTGAGGGCAAACAGGGCCTGCCAGTTTCTAAAGTAACCTTATCCAGGTGGTTGTCCTCTATTATTACTTTGATTTATCAGCTGAGACATAAAGAACTCCCTACTAAACCTAAAGGTCATTCCACCAGAGCATTAGCTACTTCGGTAGCTTTTCAAGCAAGACTACCAATGGAATCTATTTGTGCTGCAGCCACATGGGCCACTCCTCATACTTTCATTTCACATTATAAGTTGGATATGGCCTCTAGGAGTAGAGCTGATTTTGGTTCCACTGTGCTCAAGAGTCTGTTCCCATGAGCCACCCAGGACTAAGGTGCTAGGGACGCTGTCCCAACCAGCAAGAATGAAGGTGAGAGAGACAACTTAACATTAAGAAGTTATGTACCTACCATAACGTTCCATGTTAGTTGTCTTCTTCTTGTCTTCTTTCTTGCATCCCACCCTCCAACCCCCTAGCCTGGACAGACCAAGAAGAGTCCCTTTTTGAGGCCTTCTTCCTCTGGCTGAGTCTTATCTGGGTTACGTCCTCCTCTGTTTTAGTACTGTAGGTAAACCTTGTAGTTTGGACAGGTGTCCTTGAAATTTTCTGTGGTGTTATCTCTGCCAAACGAGATCTGGGTATCTAGCGCCTAGCATTGTGGGATATGGGGAGGCCTCGAGCCAGTAAATAGCTCTCGAGCTTTAGTAGATGGCCAAGTCGGAGCCGAGGATCGGCTCCGAATCCAACCAGCAAGAAAGAAGGCGAGAAGAAGACAACTAACATGGAACATTATGGTAGGTACATAACTTCTTATTATCATTTCTCTGTCTTATACTTTGGACTATTTACTGCTCCATCTGGACTGTAAATTAGTCGTAGCTTTTGTTTATTTCCTTTTTGCTATTTGTGTATTGATTGTAAAAAAGTGAGTGGTATGGTAGCACAGAGGATAGCATGGTCACCTCACAAGAGTTTCTCTGGTTCAATTCTTGGCTGGGGTCCCTTCTGTGTGGAGTCTGCATGTCCTACCTGTGTTTATGTGAGTTTCCTCTGAGTGCTCCAGTTTCCTCCCACATTCCAAAGACATTAAGTACATGGACTGGACACTCTAAATTGGTAATAGGTGTAGCTGTGCATGCAAGTGTGTGGTATCGAAGAACAGCTGCAGGGCTAGCCATCTGGCAATGAGAACCTTGGCTGTAGATGATTGTCACTGTTAATGTGACACCCTGACCCCATGTCTAAAAATGGGAAAAGGGGTTGTGGATGGATGGATGGATGGATGGATGGATTGATGGATGGATCATCTGCAGAGATAGTTATGCAGTTAGTGAATTTAATATGTATTTTTATTGGATGGCAGTTTGACACCGCAGAGTGAAAATTATGAAAGTTGTACCAATATTTCTAATGGTATTTGTGTGTGTTTGCATGATAATATGTGTATTCTAAATAAAGCTGCTAATAAAATCAGTGACAGTAGTCCACTTGGCTGTCTTACTATATGCTTTTTATCCTAGCAGTCTACTTCATGTGAGTAGTTAAGATCTGTCAGTTTTGTATTTTGAACTTTAGCTAGATGTTCATCGTGTTTCACTGTTGCAGTTATGACTGTAGGGTTCTCCCCTGCTGGCAGGCAGCCCTCAGTCGGCCAGAATCCCAAAGTCTGGGTCCGGCGTTGGCTGTTCAACCATGCTCCCTGACATCAGAGCGCCAGGAGTACAAAGCTGACAGCCGACGCCATCTTCTCCAGTCTTTCTTGCCGTGCGGTGATAGCAGTTCACAAGTGCCGGTCGGCTGACTCCTGATGATTTTTTCTGATAAACTTCAGTCCGAAGATTTTCTTCTCCACTAAAAGCTAAGTACCCCGTTGGGGAAACTTTTTTCTTGCTCCACTCTGATGTCAGAAAAAGTTAATAATTGTATTTCATGTGGGAAGCAAATACCTCATAAGGATTTTCATTCTTACTGTATTCCTTGCTTAGGCCCTGACCACGACGTAGCTAGTTGTCGGTTTTGTGCTAGATTCAATCAACGTACAATTAAGCGAAGGTACGATTTTGCTTTTCATTACTTCGGTAGGTGCTTTAACTACAAAATGTCGTCGGATATGGTTCCGGCTACTGGAGTTCACAAACGTCGCAAGGATAAAGACAGGCCTCCGAGGTCCAAATCTGATGATAGCGCACAAGCGGAGCCAGCTTCAGGTTCAGCCGTCGTCAGTGAGGCGCTTTTGCAGCCCCTGTCGTCGGCCATTTCAGAACTGATGGCCGAAATGGACTCTCATGAGGTGCCAACCAGGCCTTTAAATATTTCTATTGCAGGAGCTTCGGACAATGCTCCTTCGGATGGGTCCAGAGCCGCTGTGCAGGTACCGGCTTCTGAAGGGGTTTTCAGGCCTACTCAGCTTCTAATAAAGGCAAAGCCAAAGACAAAGGCAAAGACTCCTCCTAAATCAAAGACTGCAACACAGGCCTCTTCTGAACCGGCTCCCAAGTCACAGAAACAGTTACTCAAGATGGCGGAGGATTTACTTACAATGATTACGGGTTCACATCCCCCTCCAGATAAAAGGCCAAGGCAGGATGTTTATTATGATTCCTCTGATCAGGCTTCTGTTTCCTCAGTTTCTTTTTCTGACCAGGAATATTTTTCCCTCCTTATGAGGATTCTGATGCTGAGGAATCCATTCCTTCAGCTTCTCCCCCTGAGGATTTCTCTTTTGGGGAAACTTTGCATGAAATGAGGGAACATTTCCACTGGGAAGGACAGGAGTATTCGGAATCTAAGAAAAGACTGAGGGATTTTCTTCTTCTTCCTCAACATAGACCCCTGGCTATTCCTCCTGTTTTGGATATTGTGGATGATGCCTTTTCGGAGGCTAACTTAACCCCTGACTCTTTTCCTCCTGCTCCTGTTAAGCCTGATAGATATTACAGGGTTCCTGATTCCCACCAGTTTTTATACAAGAACCCTTCTGCTGACCCTGAAACCATTTCTCAGGGTCCTAGGGGAGTTAAGGCAGCTTCTGCCAAAAATCCCATTCCTACTGAAAAGGATTCTCGATCCTTAGAAAGATGGGGCAAAAAAGTGTACACTTCTGCTACTTTGTCCATTAGGGCTTTAAACTGTCAGTTTCATATGCTGAAATACCAGCAATTTCTCTTGTCTGTTTTAAAACAAAAGCTTATTCCATTTCTGCCTGTGCAGATGATAAGGAATTACATGACTTATTGCATGCCACTGAACAAGTTGGGAAGCATGGTTTACACTGTGGATTTGATGCCTTGGAGGCTTCTTGTAGGGCTGCTGCCTCCGGCACAGTCATTAGAAGGCATGCATGGCTAAAGGAACAAAATTTGCCTGAACAAGTAAAGGCTAAATTATTGGATGCTTGTTTTGTTTGGATCAAAAGCTGAAGAGGTGATTAAAAAGATGGAGGATAAGGCAAAATCCATGCAAACAGTTAAAGATTTCTTACAAGTACAGCCACCTAGATTTAGCAGGAATTGGCCTTCAAAAAATTGGTCCTTTCCCACTTCAGACAGGCCTCAGAGGGGTAGATATAGACGCTCCAGAGGAAGGTCTCAAACACAAGCTTCTTATAGACCAAGACAGTGGACTGCTTCCACCCCTAGGGGAGGAGACGACAGGTCACAAACTCAAAGGAAACAAACTCAATGACTCCCTCTGTTGGGCTATAGGAACTTCTTGCCTGGAAGCCCCTCTCGGAGGAAAACTCTCTCTTTTTTATCAAAATTGGACTCAAATAACCCAAGACAAGTGGGTTTTGGATGTGGTTTTAAGAGGTTACAAATTCCATTTTCATACCTTGCCAAGGCCAAGCGGATGGCCAGTCCTTCCAAAACATCAATGGACGGAGGCCTTAAACCAGGTGGAAGCTCTTTTGGCTATGAATGCCATAGAACTGGTTCCACTTTCAGAGATGGGAAAAGGTTTTTACTCAAGGCTCTTTCTAGTCCCCAGGAAGCAAAACGCATGGAGACCCATTCTGGATCTGTCGGCCTTGAACACCTTTCTAGAGATTCCAAAATTCAAGATGCTTACTCTACAGCAGCTACTTCCAATGCTGTCCAAAGATGCATGGATGGTAACTTTGGATTTAAAGGAGGCATATTTACACATTCCCATCAGGCAGGATCACAGAAAATACCTCAGGTTCAAGGCCGGATCGAGGCACTTTCAATTCTCTGCACTGCCCTTTGGATTGTCTACTGCGCCCAGGGTCTTCACCAAATGCCTGGCTCCAGTAGTAGCTTACTGCAGACTCAAGGGAATTCAATTTACCCTTATCTGGACGATTGTCTAATTCAGGCAGACAGCAAGGATGTCTTACTCCAGCATCTAGAATTTGTACAGAACCTCCTCAAGTTCCTGGGATTCTCTGTAAACATAAAAAAGTCAAATTTGACACCATCACAACAGATAACTTTTCTGGGTGCTCTTCTAAACACCACAACCCAGATGGCATTTCTGACATCCAAAAACAATTACAGCTGGCTTCAACTTTCAAAACCTTGGCAACTTTAACTCAACTATCTGCAAGGAAATTCCTGCAGGCTTTGGGTTACATGGCCTCCTGCATCCTTCTCGTACCATATGCAAGACTACACATGAGGAAAATACAGTGGTACCTAAAAGTGTATGGTCTCAGCATTGCCACAGTTTAGACATACTGATCTCCGTCCTTCCTTGCCTTCAAAAGGAATTTCTTTGGTGGTCCAGGGCATATGCTCTAAACAAAGGGAAACCCTTCTGTCTGCCTCCTGCCACTCAGATTCTAACCACGGATGCCTCGGATTATGCTTGGGGAGCCCATTTTCAGGGCAACTGTCTGCAGGGCCTTTGGACAAAGGATCAGAAGCACCTGCATATCAATTTAAAGGAAATGTTAGCCGTTCAGAAAGCTCTATTGGCCTTCAGGAATCTTTTACAACCAGGACAACTACTAATACGGACAGACAACACCACAGTTATGTGGTACATAAACAAGCAAGGGGGATCTCATTCTTACCGCCTTTGCAGACTAGCCATGGATCTATGGAACACAGCTCTAGCTTGCAATCTGGATCTTCAAGCTCAGTTTCTACCAGGCAAACAAAACTTCCTGGCAGACAGTCTGAGCAGAAACCATTCGGATCCACATGAGTGAATGCTGGACACCAAAATATTCAGGATGATAACAGCAGTCTGGGGATGTCCTCACATAGACCTCTTTGCATCCCATCTCAATCATCAACTACAGAATTCTTGCACCAGGACTTTCCACAGAGAAGCTTGGAAAGTGGATGCCCTGTCATTCAGTTGGAGGAACCTCTCGGGATATGCCTTTACACCTCTTCCTCTTCTTCCATGGGTCTTATTGAAGATAAAACAGGACAAGCCCAAGATGATAATCTTGCTGGCTCCAAATTGGCCTCGGCAGTTTTGGTATCCAACTCTAAAAAACCTATGTCTGGAGCCCCTTGGGTTTTACCTCAGTCTCCGAACCTTCTGTCCCAACATCAGGGTCAGGTTCTACACTCTCATGTCAGAACTCTCAGCCTGGCGGCCTGGTTAATCCAGGGCCTTTGATTTCCTCTTTCCTACCCAAGCAGGTTATGGATGTCATTTTAGAAGCCAGACGTCCTAGCACTAGAAAATCTTATGCAGGAAAATGGAAAAGATTTTGTTCCTGGATGCAGGCTCAGGATTCTGATCCTCTTCTTCCTAACATTACCTTAATTTTACTTTACTTGACAGATCTATTACATAAGGGTCTCTCTTTCTCTTCCATTAAGATACATGCCTCTGCTATTTCTGCTCATTATAATACAGACCCTCCCATCTTTTCCCACCAGCTCATGAGACAGTTTCTCAGAGGAGCTAAGAATTTAAGACCTCCTAGATCTCCTCCCATTCCTGCTTGGGATCTCAACTATGTTTTGGAAAAACTAACCTTGCCTCCTTTTGAGCCTGTTGCCTCTTCTGACATCAAGTTTTTATCTTGGAAGACAGCTATCTTGTTAGCCCTAACCTCTGCCAGGAGAGTTTCAGAGTTACAAGCTCTTATGGCTGTGGAACCTTATATTATTTTTCATCAAGACAGGGTATCTTTGAGGACTAATCCTACCTTCATGCCTAAGGTGGTTTCCAAAGTGGCTTTAAATCAAACTATCCACTTGCCAACCTTTTTCCCCACTCCTCAAAATAAAGGGGAAAGGATCTTACATTCCTTGGATGTACACAGACAACTATGTTTTTACCTGGACAGAACCAAGGACATCAGAAAATCAGAACAATTGATGTGAGAGTGTTCAATCTCGCCGTTTGTTCTTACACACGGGTTCGGAGCCGATCCTCGGGTCCGAGTCGGCCGCATAGCAAAGCTCTGCATCTTAGAGAAGCTCGAGACCAGGCTATATCCCACAATCCTCCCTGCCATTACTCAGATCTAGTTTGCCGCTGCAACGGGTCACATCGTTCAGAGAGCTCTAACCAGAGAAAACTGTTATTAGACAGATAAGATAGTCTTTTTTGTCAAAAGTTCTTATAGTTTTATAGTTCTTGTAGTTTTTATAGTTATTGAAAATTTAGTTTCTGATACTATAGTGTGTGTGTGTGTAGTGTAGTTAGTTTTTTATAGGTTTCCTTTGGGGCCTACCCTTCTATAACCTATAGCTATATAACTTTTCCCTTAATTATAGCTAGTGTTAAATTCTCTTTTATTTTTTACAGTGAAATTGCTTATTATGTCTGAGAAAGCCAAGTCTGGTTTTAAAAGGTGTCAGTGTGGGCAGAAAATGTCCATCACTGACAACCACACTTCCTGCATCTACTGTCTTGGCCCTCTCCACTTGCAAGAGGATTGCTCTATTTGCCATTCCTTCAGTGGGAGGGTCATGACAGATAGACGCAGGAAACTTATAGACAGGGGACTTCTTAAGCCTGCTTTCCAGGAGGCCTTGGACAAGTCTGACCAGGCTTCTAAGTCCTCGAAGGGGTCGAAGATGTCGGAGCACATGTCATCGGCTCTGAGTCCATCTTCTAAAGTTTGTTCACCGGTTCCACAGACTTCTGGGCCGAGCGTCGAACGTTTATCTCTCACTGAGCCCCAGGTCTTGGAAC
The DNA here is from genome assembly GCF_019279795.1 of Protopterus annectens. NCBI lineage: Eukaryota > Metazoa > Chordata > Ceratodontiformes > Protopteridae > Protopterus > Protopterus annectens. The sequence continues at coordinate 584,273,607 of NC_056749.1, forward strand.
CGGTGTCGGAACTACCGCCACCTTCCATTCTTCGGTCGGTGCCATCTTCGGCCCCTTCGACCCGATCTTCCAGACCATTATCTGATACTGATGTGGATCGTGTCGTGCAGAAACTTATGTAGAACACGGCCCTTTCCAAATTGATTGCAGTTTCCTCCCAATTGGTGTCGAAACTAGAAGGCCTTCCCTTATCTCCTACAGGTCCTCCTTCGAGACCCATCCAGTCTTCGGAGCCGGAAGAGGATGAGCCGATGATAGTGGAGCCCTCGGTGCCGAAACCGTCCATTGCACGATCGACACCATTTACCTCGACTCCATCGGAACCTATAGGTGAGTCGCAGAGTCGACGATCTCTCCTTGGTTCCTGGACTGAGAGTCGTACCGACCTGTCGGTGCCGACTCTCCCTCTCGGGGCCTCGGCGCAGATTGGCTCGGCTCCGTCCTCGGGGTCGAGACCCATGGGCCCCGTGTCTGAGATTCTTCCATGTTCTTCGGAACCGGGGGAGTCCTCGACCCGAGGTTCAGGGGTTTTTGACCTTATGAGGAAGGTTTTGTCTACACAGACAACCACTTCATCAGACGCGTCTTCTCCCTCCCCTAAGGAGCCGCTCTCTGTTTCTGTTCCCACGACACATCCAAAGCGTGGAGCACCATTGTCTCAGCCATCCCCAGAGGGTGCCCCCTGTTCCTCGGAGGCCTCACCGGAATCCCCCTCCGATGAGGTTCCGAGGAAAAGATTGTGCAAGAGGAGGCACTTAGATTCCCACAGGAATCTCTAACTTCTGACACTGACTTGGATGAGTCAGAGGGGTCCCCAAAATCCCCCTCCAAGGATGTCTCATTTGCGGACATCTTGGAGATATTAAAACAGAGGGGTGATTGGCAGTCCCTAGCCTCCACTGAGGACGAGTCGGTGTTGCTGAAGGCTTTTGGTGCTCAACCTTCTACCTCCTGGGTTACTCCGCCCTTCGATGAGTTAATGGATTTGATTGCTCGAAGGGCGTGGGAGACACTGGACACAGTGGAACCGGTCCCTCGAAAACCAAGCAAATTTATTACCACTCCTCAGGACAAGACTTATCTCACCAAAGGAGTCCCGGTTGACGCTATGGTGGTGGCTGCAGCCACTAAAAAGGAGATGTCGGAGTCTTCCTCTTCTGTTCATCCTCCTAATAAGGATTCTAGGACTATGGACAGATACGGAAGCTGCTTTTAGTTCAGCGACTTTTTCCATGCTCGCTAAACTATTTGACACATTTTACACGTCTACAGAGGGATCTCATCAAGGAGCTGGGAGATACCCTCCAGGGTAACACAGATGCTGCTGTTTCAGATAAGGTAACAGCACAGCTTAACACCCTTACCTCCGTAGTGAACTCGTCCATGAGGCTCATCTCGTATGCGGCTGAAGGGTCGAGTAGAGCCGCAGCTTCAGCGATTGCTCTACGAAGACAATCCTGGATGCGGCTGTGCTCATTTGCAGAAGCCTTCAAGTCTTCCTTCGCCAACGCCCCCTTTGATGGTGCCACTCTTTTTGGGCCCAAAGTGAAAGAGACATTAACTCGGTGTGAGCAAGAAGGAAAGACTCTGTCTGCTGTTGGAGTCCGTTTTTCTGTTCCATCTAGACCGTACCCCAAAGGGCAACGAGGCGGAAAAATGTGGTTCCGTAGAACTCAGGGATCTTTCCAGGCCACACAGAGTGACCCCCCCCCAGAGGCAGAGGGGGGGCAGACATGGAAGACGTCGCCCCGGCGGCAGAGGGGGTCCGCAGAACCAAGGCGACAGGGATCCTATCCCTGGTAAGCCTTTCCAGCACTCCTGAATGGGGGCCCGACTGTCCTGCTCTGGAGGCAGTCGGGGGTCGCTTGGCTTTATACCCACAGGCCTGGCTAACTCTCACCTCAGACTCCTGGGTAAAAAGCATTGTAACCAGAGGATACAAAATCCCCTTTATGTCAACTCCACCCCAACAAAGAAGGTCTCCAGATGTGCCACCCCATCTGCGAGGCCCAGCAGCAATAGAAATTTCAAAGCTGCTCAAAAAAAGAGTCATTCAGCCAGTCCTGGCAGACCAAAAAGGGTCCGGAACTTACTCAAGGTTCTTTTAGTTCCAAAAAAGACAGGGGACTGGAGACCCATTTTGGATCTCAGCAATCTCAATACCTTCGTGAAGAAGGAAAAGTTCCGGATGGTCACGCTTCAATCGATCCTTCTATTTTTGCAGAAGGACGACTGGATGTGCTCGATAGATCTCAAGGACGCATACTACCACATCAAGATGGCCAGACCATCCAGAGATCACCTGCGCTTCCGGCTGGGAGCCAGTCATTTTCAATTTCGAGCCCTGCCCTTTGGGCTCACCTCAGCCCCCAGGGTATTCACCAAATGCATGGCAGTGGTAGCGTCTCACTTGAGATGTCTAGGATTCCGGGTGTTTCCCTATCTGGACGACTGGCTCCTCACCGCCACCACCGAGCGTCGCCTCATACAAGCCAGAGACTATACAGTCAACCTTTGTTCCCACCTAGGGATTTCCATAAACTTCGAAAAATCTGCCTTACTGCCCTCACAGCATAGTTCATTCATCGGAGCAGACCTAGATACACGCTTAACACTGGTAAAGCTCCCTCAAGTAAGGGCTTCATCCCTCAAGGAACAGGTTCTTCTTCTACTGCAATGCAGGAAAGCCCCGGCCAAATTGGTGTTGAAGGTTTTGGGACTCATGGCAGTGTCCCTGATTGCAGTTCCTATGGGGAGATTGCACATGAGGCTCCTCCAATGGCTGCTGTTCACGCAGTGGTCGTTCCAGCAGTTACCCCTAATGCACGAGATTCTGATAACAGATTCTTGCAAGCGAGACCTCTCATGGTGGGTGTCCAGTCAGGATCTCACTATGGGTCGTCCATTTGTCCTACCGAATCCGACGGCCACGATAACCACGGACGCTTCTCTGATAGGGTGGGGGGGACTTTTTCAGGGAAGAACAGTCCAAGGGGAATGGTCCAACATGGAGTACAACCTGCACATAAATGTTCTGGAAATGAGGGCAGTGTTCTTGGCGTTGCAACACTTTCAAACCCTCCTACCTCTAGGAACAGTAGCAGTTCAGACAGACAACATGTCTGTAGTCTGGTACATAAACAAACAAGGGGGAACCAGATCTTACCCATTATGCAGACAGGCCATGAGAATTTGGCAATGGGCAGAGTCCACAGGTCGCTTTCTGATAGCAAAGCACATCCCGGGGTCATCCAACGTCATTGCGGACAGGTTGAGCAGAGCCATCTTGTTACCTCACGAGTGGTCCCTCAAACTACAGGTGGCGGAAAGAATTTTCTGCAAATGGGGCCAGCCTTGCTGCGATCTATTCGCCTCCCCGATGAATACCAAATGCAGAAGCTATTTTGCCCTTCTACCCCCTCCAGGGGATGTCCCCAGGGATGCACTGATACACGATTGGCCCCGGTTCTCCTATATGCATTTCCACCTACCCCCTTGATTCCCAAATTTCTTCAGAAAGCTATGAATCTGGAAAGGACAATTATACTCATAGCCCCATTCTGGCCTCGACAGATATGGTTCCCCTTTCTTCGAGCCCATCAAACAGAGGAACCGTGGATCCTGGACCCAGTACCAGATCTACTGACACATTCGTCGGGAGTTCCTCACCCGTCTCTTCTATCCCTCAAACTAGCAGCTTGGCTGCTCCACTTCCCCGCCTAGCCAGGTCTGATCTACTTTCTCCAGCAGTTCAGCGCATTTTGGTTGCCTCTCATAAGGCTTCCACTACAAAACTCTACAAGAGTAAATGGGAACACTTTGTGTACTGGGCATCTAGCCAACACTTGGACCCCCTGGTTGCTCCTTTACATAAAGTTCTAGAATTTCTATCCATCCTTTACCACGAAGGAGCCTCTACTTCCACACTAAGAGTACAGTTGGCGGCCATATCCAACTTCCATATTGGTGAGGACGGTTCTTCTATTATGTCCCACAGGCTTTGTAAGGCTTTTATGAAAGGTTCCTTCCATCTTCGACCGCCCGCCAGAGACCCTTTATTCCCATGGAATTTAAATTTGTTATTGTCACAACTAATGTTGCCACCCTTCGAACCAGCCTCTTCTTGCCTCCTGAAGTTTTTGTCGTGGAAGACTCTTTTTCTTGTAGCGGTTACTTCAGCTCGGAGGGTGTCAGAGCTGCAAGCACTATCAATTAAACAACCTTACTTAATTTTCCACCCAGATAGAGTTTCCTTACGAACAAACCCGTCTTTCCTTCCTAAGGTATGTTCTGTCATAAATATTAATCAGTCCATTGAACTCCCTACTTTCTTCAAAAAACATACCAGCAAGTTGGAATATATGCTGCACAAGTTAGATGTCCACAGACAGCTAAGATTTTATTTGGACAGGACTAAGGATTACAGAAAAACAGATCAACTTTTTGTTGCATTTGCAGACAATAAAAAGGGCATGGCAGTTACAAAACGTACGCTTTCTAAATGGCTTACTGATTGTATAGCCTTTGTGTATTCTAAGTCAAAGCAGGCCTTGCCCTCCAAACCTAAGGGCCATTCTAATAGATCCGTTTCCACTTCCTTGGCTCATGCAGCTTGCCTGCCTTTGGACACGATTTGTGCAGCAGCCACGTGGTCTAAACCACATACTTTCATCGCTCATTATAGGGTTGACAAAGCCTCCAAAGACAGGACATCTTTTGGTTCCACTGTGCTCAGGAACGTTCTTCCATGAGTCACTCAGGGTGATGGAGCTAGGGATGCTACCCGTGTGTAAGAACAAACGGCGAGATTGAACACTCTCACATAAAGAAGTTATGTTCTTACCATAACGTTCCATGTGGAGTGTTCATCTCGCCTTTGTTCTTACATTCCCCCCCTTCCCTCCCTCACGTGTTTGGAAGAACGAATAGGACTAGAGTCTGGTCCATATGTCTTTACCTCTTTCGGGTATATATATATTACCTTTTACCTCATAGGGTATATTTCGTTACCCTTTAGTTAATTTGTCAGTGAGATAGTGTCTCTGAATTTTTGTGGCAGTATGTAGCCTTAGCACCTCAGGTTTATTGTTAGTCTGGTTTGCTTGCAAACTAGATCTGAGTAATGGCAGGGAGGATTGTGGGATATAGCCTGGTCTCGAGCTTCTCTAAGGTGCAGAGCTTTGCTATGCGGCTGACTCGGAGCCGAGGATCGGCTCCAAACCCGTGTGTAAGAACAAAGGCGAGATGAACACTCCACATGGAACATTATGGTAAGAACATAACTTCTTTTTTGTTTCTTATGCTTCAAGTTCCCAAGGTAAAGCCATTTCAAAACAGACCATTTCTAAATGGATTGCTCATGGAATCAGATTTTGTTATTCACACCATGGAAAGCAAATCCCAGGGAGTATACGGACTCTTTCCACCAGAGCTGCTGCCACTTCTGCGGCCTTCCTCAGGGGAGTTCCTACCAAAGACATTTTGGAAGCTGCAACTTGGAGTTCAGTGCATACTTTTTCTAAGCACTACAATCTACCTCTCTACTCTAAGTCTAGGGCAGGCTTTGCCTCTGCAGTCTTGCAGGGCCTTTTAGCCGCTCCTTCTTCTTTATGACCACCTCCCTTTCTTTCAGCTTTGGGATTCTACCCTACAGTCATGACTGCAACAGTGAAACACAATGAACATAGTACAGTTGTGTACACCTACCATAAATGTAGATGTTCAAGTGTCTTCACTGTTGCAGTCTGGGTTTCCCTCCCTCCTGTCCCCTCTTATTTTTACTTTTGTGTAGTTCCTTTTTTCACCATTCTTCTGAGGTGCATTTGCAAAAGTTATGGGACCTTTTTCATTTTGGGACTCCTGACATCTGGGGCAAGAAAAACTGGAGAAGATGGCGTCGGCTGTCAGCTTTGTACTCCTGGCGCTCTGACATCAGGGAGCATGGTTGAACAGCCGATGCCGGACCCAGACTTTGGGATTCTGGCTGACCGAGGGCTGCCTGCCGGCAGGGGAGAACCCTACAGTCATGACTGCAACTGTGAAGACACTCGAACATCTACATTTATGGTAGGTGTACACAACTGTACTTTCCTGATATAGCAGACAGTGAGCATTACATGTTTCATTTGTAGGTTGTACTTACCTGATAATGAAACTATGATGATAGACAGATTACCATACTGAAAAGAAGAGTTGGAGAGGGTGGTGAACAAAAAGTCATTATTCACTGGCAAGGTGTCTTAAAGTCAGATCTTTCTATCATTGAAACACTAGATGGGTGTCAGGGTGCAGCTGTAATGCAGTAATTTGTAATTACTATATTATTATTTTCCTGTTTTGTCTCAAAAGGTAATTTTCATCATATCTATACTCCAGTGAGGTTATTTTCATCAGTCAGCTTTTGTTTGATTTAGATTTTTCAAAACAGCATTGTCTTGTTTAGAGCAAGCTGGCAGTGCACTACAGTGTTTTTGTTTTCACTTGTCCTCACTGTAATGCAACTGTGGAGTTGGTATGTATAAGTTAGGGCAGTAGAGACCAAACCCCCACATGGGGAGGCAGGTGGGCTTGCCCCATGCCAAAAATTTATTTTTTGCCTTTTTGTTATTTTTTTCAGTTATTTAAATATCATTGAAGTATTAGTTGCAGAATGAATTAAAAAAAAGAATGAAGGAAAGAAAGATGGACTTTTCTAATAGCCAGACCATATCTAAAAGGATCTAGTTGGACTAAACCATCAAAATCAAGTTGCAGATAAACAAGCAAAACAATGTAAAATGAAATTTCCAAGATGGCTGCACATTTAGTAACAACTTCTTTCTAGCTTTCCCAGTATATAAACAGAAGCTTAGCAGAGAAGGCCAGCAGATTTGTGTTTATTGGTAAATTTCAGTAACTGGCAAGTAAGAGCAGTGCTTGGATGCCAGGAATAAAAAATACAGAAGACATGGAAAAAATCAGCTACAAAAAGTGAGGGAGAAACATTGACTGGGGAACGTTCTGCAGCTGTTCAGCAAAAAGCCATGCAAACTTTAGACATGACTTCTAATAACCTATAGGAAGATACAGTATAAGACAACTGTATACAGACCTGGTTAAAACAAACAAAACACTGATAGAGTATATGAACAGAAACAACAAAAGGCTGGAAAAAATGGAAGAAGGTTTAAACAGATATTCAGATGAGATGATAAAGCTGCAAAAATCAAAGGTCGAAATGAAGAAAAGGCTGGCTGAATATGAGACTGCTCAGAAACAGATGTTTCAAAAAAATAATAGAATTAGAGGACCGAGCATTAAGGGAAAACCTGACATTTTCAGCTATAACAGAGAAGTTAGAAGGAACAGACTGCATTCATTTTATGAAAGTGCAAATAAGCAACTGGACTGGTATTACACAGCAGGAGTTGTTAGTTGAAAGGGCACATCGTGGGTATGCTCCAAACCTAGCTATAAGAAAGCAACCTAGACCTTTAATAGTAAGGATGCAATCCTACCAGCAGAATAGCTGATTCTGTCAAAACTGTGGCAGAAGGATAAAATACTAAAAGTAGGAAACAGCAGAGTGTTTATGGAGAATGACTCATTCTACACCAGGCAAAAGAGAAGTAAATTCATTCTGTTGTTCAGAGAATATCGAGGCACAGGTGTGAGTTTCAAACTGCTGTATTCAGCTGCCTTCAAAGTATTCTTCCCTGGAGGGACAACATCATTTTTGATGAAATGCATGCTAAGGAGGAAATACAAAAGTTTGTCCAACACAAAGTGAGCTGTGAAACAGAATGAGATTCTGTTTCTTGTTCCTGTGTTAATAAAGACCACAGAGGGACTGTACCTGTTAAACCTGTCAAACCTTTTCCAGTATTTCAATGGAAAATGTTGGAAAGACGGAAGAGTGCATGAGAGTTGACTAGAAGAATTGAGAGCACATTGGAAATGAAGTAGGGACAAGATTTGGGTGATTGCGAAGAACAGTAATAAAACCAGTAACTTAATGTGGGATTACAGTGCAATAATTATATTTATGAAATATGACAGAACAAGGGAATCTGGAAATATTGGACTTCTTCAAAGTTTGTTGGATTTGTGGGGGACTCTAAAATATATGCCCTACTATGTTCAGAAAACATTAATGTTCAGAAAAATGCTTTGGGGAGAGGAAGAGAGGGGAGAAAGCTAACTGTAAGTAAACACAGCACCTTTTTTCTTAATAGTTACATGCTATTTTAAATGTAATGGGGATTGTAAACAGGTGGCGTTTTTCTTTTTCTCCCGTCTTCTCTCTTTCTTCTTGTACAATTTTTAGAAATATAGGAAATGCAACAATAAAAAGGAGCCTGGTTAAAAAGGCATGACAAAGTTAAAATTGATGTTTTTTTTTTTTCATTCTTGCATGGGGAAATGACTGATTAAGGACATTGGATTGATTAGTGTTAAGAGAGAGCAAGTAAATGAAAAGAAAAATATTGACTATTATGAGGCTTTTTTTCTAGCAAACATGTCTGTATACTAGGTAGCAAGTCTGCAGCTGGTCTTCATCTCTCCATGGAGACAATTTGACAAAGAGAAACTGGAGACAGTCTGGTGGAAGGGGATTAGCTAAGGGGAAAAAAAAAGAAAAGAGAAATTGGCTAGGACATAATGATCTCTGAAAACAATCAGGGGTTTTCCCAACTGTGAGTGCCTTAAAGGTAATACAAAACCAATTAGACATGAAGTATAGTTTTCTTAGTTTTTTTAATGCAGTGGGGATACTAATATAAACAGGGGCTTTTTGTTTCATTTTTTCCCTTCTCTCTTTTTCTTTGTTCATTTTTAAGAAATGTAGGCACAGCAATGAAAAAAAGAGAGAAAGGAAGGGGTGAGAGAAGAGGGGTCTGGTTAAGAGAGTATGACAAAAGAAAAATCAGTGTGCTTTCTCCCATGCTCGCATAAGGAAATGGCGGTGTTATAACCCTAGATGTTATACAGTACCAAGTTTATTACAAAGCATCTAAATGAAAAAGAATATTGAATACTATAAGTCTTTTTTCTGGTAAACAGGTACCCTTAGCAGTTTTGCATCAGGTTTGCATTTCACTGGAAGACAATTTGATAAAGAGACATGGATTGGCAAAAGTGTTTACTGAAAGCATTCTAGTGTTTTCTCAGATGGGAGAGCTATAAAGATAGTCTCAATGAAATAGCACTTACTATTAGCACAGACTGTACCATGCATCTTAGCATGACTAATCTTTGTATTTGGTTAACTCTAGCCTATCTGTGTGGCCATCAACTTAGAATTTTGTTCTTATTAGGAAGCAAAAACTTCAATATTTAAAGATGTACATAGTTACCTGATGTTGTTAATCTTCTTTCCATTCATCACTGATGGGTTGTCGGTTCCGTCCTCGGAATTAGTCAGCCTAATACCAAGCTCGCGCTAGCCAAAAAAACTCACAAACTAAGCTTTTACCCACAGTGCTCTTCTCCCTGCTACCCGATCTCGTTTGCAGCATAGCCGTTCAAGCTGGCTCTCAGCTAAGTGTTAAGTTTTTGATATTTTCCTGGATATTGTGTATCTACTTCTTATTCCTTTTTGGTATTTTGATATTTCTTTACTTTTGAATCTATCGATAGACTTTTTTTTACCCTTCTGTTCTTACCTTTTAGGTAATCTTCAGTACCATTGATGGTACGGCCTTTCTCCCAACCCTTTGTGGTATTTCTTAAATACCATCATTGGTATTTCTCCTTCTTCATTATATTTCTCCTTATCTTATATATATATATATATATATATATATATATATATATATATATAAGCTGTGTTGTTTTGATTTTGAGTTTTTTTTTTTTCTTTTGGTCTTTTTGATTTTGGGCTTTTTTGATTTTCAGTTTTCTGAATTTTCTTTTTTTGCTTTTTTTTTCAGGATTTTGATTTTCAGGCTTATATGTTTTCAGGCTTTGAATGAACCATATATATATATATATATATATATATATATATATATATATATATATATATGTATATATATAGGTTTACTAGTGCTTGTGCGAAAGACATTCTGTCGGCTACAATGTGCCGAAAATCAGAATGTCGAATGCACAAACAGTTCTGCACCAGATAGTTGACTCCACTTATGCAAATGCACAACTGCATTTGCATAAGTGTAAGTCGACTGTCTGCATGGAGATCGCGGTACAGTGGGGGGTGGAAATTCATCCACATCCCCACTGTAGTGCTATCTTGGAGTTAGAATATATAAGTAGGGGTGGTGTGGGGGCACAGCCTCCCTGCAAAAATGTCATAGCCGTATATGAGTTTGATTTACATCAGCTCCTATATGGCTATCACATGGTGGCTTCGACAACAATGTCGAGTCAAATGCGTCGAGCATTTGGTTCGACATTGTCAGCGTTAGTTTTTTTTACTTTCGGTATTACTATTCGTTTATTTTATATATATATATATATATATATATATATATATATATATATATATATAAACTCTTTGCTTCTATTCCCCTTAGTTTCTTTCTAACTTGGTGTGTGTTTATATTTTTTCATGATGTCTGATAAAAAAGGCACATCAGGTTTTAAGCATTGTGCTCCTTGTAAGGGAAAACTGCCTAACAGTGATTCCCATGATGACTGTGTTTATTGTCTGGGGGTGCTCCATCTTTTGTTTTAGTCAGCGGACTTTAAATGAGCGCAAAAACAAACTGATTCTGAAGGGCCTCCTTAAGATGCCCTTTTCAGAGGCCCTTTCTTTGATGGAGGTCTCATCCCCTCCTATAAAATAAAAGAAAAGGTCTCACTCTGTTCCGTCTTCACGCTCTGGTGACCAGGGCAAGTCTGTTAAGGCTAAAGTACCGAAATTGTATTTGGAGTATAAGTCCATCTAATCTGCACCGACCTCTTCCTCTCCAACTACGACTGTTCCTTTGCAGGCGCGTGTTTCAGCTGCAGTACTGTCTACGGCACCGACTACCAATTTTTCAAAGGTTGCTCCTGCTTCAGCACAGATTGCTGCTTTAGCACAGTGCATGCCTTTGAGGCCTACCTCTGTGATTCCATTTACTACTGAACCTTCTGTGTCGGCTCCAAGTGCCCCTCCGTCACCGAGTCCTTTCACGGTTCTGATAATGACAATTTTGATGCCACTGGTTCCTGTCTCCAAACTTATAACATCGGTGTCGATAGACTCCACACCACGGACCCAATATTCCCCATCAACAGATCCTATCCTAGGGCAAGTATATAGCCCGTTCCTAAAATTACCTGACTCATCATTGGGAGTGTCCACTAGATACACCAGGAGGCTTTACGAGTTTGACGTGGTGCATCTTGTGGATCAGCTTTTGACAGCCAGGGGGATACCCACTCCGTCTAGGACCCATCTGCTTCCAGGACCTGGGTTGGTTTCTCCACGGCCTCCATCCTACTCTCCTCCTTTGACCATACCACTTCCAAAGTCTTCTGCTCCAACATCCTTTTCGGAACCCCCCCCCATTTTGGTGCCAGTAGTGGACCTCACTGTGGCTCCGGGACTGTCCCTTTAGCCTTCGATCCCTTCAGAACCGAGCCTTCCTCAACTTCGTGATTGGGCTGCGGGCTCTTTGGCTTGGAGTACAGTTCCAAGATTGTCTACGGTTCTGTCCACAGAGCCAGAAGCTCTGTCTGCACTGATCCTGGTTGAGGCTCCTCCCTCAGGAGCAGGTTTGGTGGAGCGGGGTGTGACCCTGGTTCCGAGGTTGTCCCTCTATGTTCTGGGCTCCCATCCTTCTTCAGCAGACTTGCTTTCCTAGCTATGGAGAGGGCACTTGCTTCTGGAAGCATTCCACTGACGTCGGAACCCCAGACCTCCTTTTCCCTTGAGCTGCAGCTGACACAAGCCACCACCCAAGGACAAAGCAGGAGACCCTGTTACAGGGCGCCCACTCTTCTTAGTTCTCCTCAGACGCCCCCACTGAGGAGTCACTATGGAAGAGATCGTGCAAGAGAGAGCATGTAGACTCCCCTGAAGAGTCTCTGACAGAGAATATGGATTTCAATGATGGAGAAGGGCCCACATGGTCAACCCCTGATGGTGTCCCCTTTAGGGACATCCTTGAAATGTTGGAACAGAGGGGTGATTGGAAGCCCACTAACCCTTCTTCAGAGGAGTCCATGTTTCTGCAGGCTTTCCATGCCCGGCCATCTACCTCTTAGGTGGCCCCACCTGCGGACGAGCTGGTACAACTCATGGTGCAACGTGCCTGGAAGAACCCTGATTCAGTTGAGTCAATCCCTTGGAGACCTGACAAGATAGTATACCCCCCCAAGGTGAGCCCACTTTGGTATAGAGGTTTACCAGTTGATGTTATGGTGGTGGTGGTGGCCATGATAAAGTATCTCGCCGAAGAGAGTCATACTGTTCGTCTGCTCAACAGGGAGTCCCGGGCTGTGGAGAGATTAGGGAAGCGAGTTTTTCCTTCAGCGACTTTTGGCATACGGTCTCTGAATTATTTGGCACATTTTACGAGGCTCCAGAGAGACTTGGTTTCCGAACTCTCGGGAACGTTCGCAGGACAGGTGTCTGACAGGGTAAGAGACAAAGATGCCTTGCAGCTTGCAACCCTGGAAACTATCTCCAATTCGCCCATGAGGTTGCTCTCACATGCAACCAAAGGGGCGTGTAGAGTGGTGAGTTCAGGCATAGTTATGACGTCATGTCTGGATACACGTCTGTGACTTCACGGACCCTTTTAAGTCTTCCTTCCCAAATACTCCAATTGAAGCATCTTCCCTTTTTGGCCCTAAGGTGAAAGACACTGTAGACATGTGTGAAAAGAATGGTAAGACCCTGTCTGCCGTAGGTCTAGGCTTTTCCAATCCACAATGTTCCTTTACCAGAAACCAGAGGAGCGGAAAATTGTGGCACAAAAAATCTCAGGGTCCTTTTCATGCCACATGTGGCAATGATACCCCCAGGCGCAGAGGGGGTAACTATTCTGGAAGACGCCCCTACCGAGGCAGAGGGGGTTCACATAATCAGGGACCCAGGGATTCTTTCTCTGGGCAGCCTTACCAGCGCTCCTGAAGAGCAGCCCAATTGCTTTCCTCTGGAAGCAGTCGGGGACGTTTCTCTCTGCACCACACTGCCTGACAATCAATAACTTCCATCCGTTGGGTGCAGAAAATTATAACCAGAGGCTACACCATTCCTCTCAGCACTTATCCAAAGCTTCTTACAAAACTTCCTGATGTTCCACCCAGTCAAAGGGAAGAAGCAGCTGCAGAAATAAACAAGCTGTGTCAAAAAAAGAGTCATCCAAACAGTCCCACCAGACCAATGTGGATCCAGATTCTATTCAAGATTCTTTTTGGTGCCAAAAAAAGACAGGGGACTGGAGACCAATTCTGGATCTCAGCAATTTGAACAAGTCCATTGCCCGAATGAAATTCCAGATGGTCACGGTTCATTCCATTCTCCCTTTTCTAAGGGAAGGCAATTGGATGTGCTCGATAGATATCCGAGACGCGTATTATCACATCAAAATGGACAAATGCTCCAGGAGACTACTTCACTTCCTGCTAAGAGCCAATCACTACCAATTTCGTGCCCTGCCATTCGGACTCTCTACAGCCCGCAGAGTGTTCACAAAGTACATGGCAGTGGTCACAGCTCACTTGAGGCTCCAAAGATTTGGGGAGTTTCCGTATTTGGCGATTGACTCCTTACCGCCCCCACCAAGCATCTTCTGGTAACAGCCCTGCAGTACACTCTTTCCCTGGTGAGACATTTAGGAATAACAATAAATTGGGAGAAATACAACCTTGCTTTATCCCAATCCATACAGTTCATTGGAGCAGTCTTCGACACCTGTTCTTGTCTGGTGTCCCTCCCAGTTCACAGACTACAGAGACTGAGGCTCCAGCTCCGGGTGATACTCTATCAAAACAAAGCCTCAGCAAGGGAGGTTCTTCAGCTTCTAGGATCCATGGCAGCTGCTATACCGATAGTGCCTCTTGCAAAACTCCACATGCGAATACTTCAATGGCTTCTACTGTCTCAGCGGTTTCCAAATCACCAGCCTCTATGTTTTCAGATTCAGATAACCAATTGTTGCAAACAGGACCTTCTTTGGTGGATGAGGCCAGAGACAGAACTTTGGAGCAGCCCATTCCATCCTCCCCATCCCAAGGCCATTGTGGCCACAGATGCTTCCCTGATAGGGTGGGGGGGGGGGGGCATTTTCAGGGAAAGACAGTCCAAGGCACATGGTCCACAATGGAGGCCAACCTGCATATCAGTGTTCTAGAACTGAGAGCGGTGCTGTTAGCGTTTCAAGCATTCCAATCTGTTCTTCCTTCTGGAACGATCGCAATTCAATCAGACAACATGTCAGTAGTCTGGTATATCAACAAGCAAGGAGGAACCAAGTCCTATCCCCTATGTCAAGAGGCCTAGAGAATTTGGCAGTGGGTGATAGCTTCCAACTGCTTAATGATAGCAATGCATATCCCAGGGGAATTCCAACGTGATTGCAGACAAGTTGAGCAGATGTATTTTCCTGCCTCACGAGTGGTCCCTCAATCCCAACATAGCGGTGAAAATCTTCAGCTGTTGGGGCCAGCCTTGCTGCAACCTATTCACCTCCCCATCAAACAACAAATGCAGCAGCTATTGTGCCCTATTTTCCACACAGGGGGCGTCCCTGAGGGATGTTCTGATTCACGATTGGCCCACAGGACTGCTACATGCCTATCCCACCATTCCTCTGATTCCCCAATTCGTAAAGAAAGCTATTCGGTTGAAACGCAGAGTGATCCTCATAGCCCCTTTTTGGCCTCGACAAGTTTGGTTCCCCTTCCTTCGGCCTCACCTATTATGTTGACCATGGATTCTGGACCCTTTTCCAGACCTGATTTCTCACCCCCAAGGGTTGAGTCACCTGAACCTATCCAGTCACAAGCTGATGGCTTGGTTTCTCCACTTTCGTTACTCACCAGGCAGGATAACCTCCCCTCACCAGTACATGACATTATCCTGGCCTCACACAAGCCATCCACCAGAAGACTATATCTAGACAAATGGAAGAGATTCTCTATTTGGTCTAAAAAAGAAGGCTAGACCTGTACTCTGCTCTAGTTACAGTAGTCTTACAATATCTGTCAAAATTCTTCGAGAATGGAGCTGCAGCTTCTACCATACGAGTACATCTAGCGGCTATTTCTAACTTAGATGATGGGTTTGATAATTCTCCCCTCATTTCTTATTGGTTATGCAAAACATTTCTAAAAGGGGCCTCGCACATTAGGCCTCCAATCAACCTATAGAGCCATGGAACCTCACGTTAGTTCTTCAGTATTTAAGCAAAGTGTGACTTCAGATTTTTATCTTGGAAGTCTCTTTTCCTGGTAGCCATCACATCAGCCAAATGAATTTTGGAGCTCCATGCACTATGCATTAAAACACCCTATTTAATCTTCCACAAGGACAGAGTATCACTCCGGACAAACCCTCTCTTTCTACCCAAAGTTGTTTCAGATTTTTCCATCAATCAAATCATTGACTTGCCAGTATTTTTCCCAAATTTTACAAATAAAGAGGAATACTGTCTACACTCTTTGGATGTGCATAGACAATTGAGGTTGTATCTAGACAGAACTAAACCAATGCATTAAACTGACCAACCTTTAATTTCCTTCTCTGGACCTAGAATGGGAAATTCCATCTCCAAGGTGACTTTATCTAAATGGCTTAGGGACTGCATACACTATATCTCTTCGCTTGTGAATAAGCCTATACTACAGAATGTTAAAGCCCACTCTACCAGATCTAGGGCAACTTCTGTAGCCTTCCATTTGAGAGCCTCCATGGATGATATTTGTGCAGCAGCAACATGAGGTACCCTCCACACCTTTATTAATCATTACAAATTGGATGTGGTCTCCAGAGGGAGAACTGCCTTTGGCTCAAATGTGCTCAGGAACATTCTTCCATAAGGGCCGCCCAAAGAACACAAGGTAACTGGGGATTCTGTCCCATCAGTGATGAATGGAAAGAAAATTAACAACATCAGATAAAGAAGTTATGTCTTACCATGACATCCCATTTGTGTTGTTGATCTTCTTTCATTCATCACTGCCCACCCTCCTTTCCCCTCCAAAGGCTGCTGGGGGATACTTTGTGTCCAAGTGGTGAGTCAGGGCATTTGTGCAGAAATGGCCTCTGCTTTACTAATATTGGGCAAACTCAATCTGAGGTAGCAGGGAGAAGGGTACTATGGGTAAAAGCTTAGCTCAAGAGTGTTTTTGGCTGGCGCAAGCTTGGTATTAGGCCGACTCTGTTCCGAGTATGGAACTGACAACCCATCAGTGATGAGTGAAAGAAGATCAACAACACAGATGGAACATTATGGTAAGACATAACTTTTTTGTGTTATTGTTAAGTTAATAGGTTTTGGGGGGGGTTAGGGGTTGTTTTTTCTGTTTGAGGGCTTTCAAAAAAAACAAAAAGTTATGTAAGATGTGGCATAGGCTCAAATGGCTATGAAAAGAAGCAACTGTATAAAAGACTAACCTGCCGAACTGTATATGCATATAACATGAAAGTTGGAACTCGACATTTAACAAAAAAGCAGTTATACATAAAAGGTGGTAATAATAACTATATAAGAAAGTTATACTTTTAATCTGAATGGCCTTATAGATAAATATAAAAAAGAAAGAGTAGTGAACTATATTAAAAAGTGTAGAGTGCAAATAGCTATGCTACAGGAGACACACATGGAGAGAACTGAACATGTGACTTTGATAAAGAAAGGTTTTCAGGATGGTTATTCAATGGAATATCTGGGAAAAAGGAAAAGAGGAGTACTTATATTAATTGCAAGAGGAGCTCCAATAGTGATAGAAGAGGGGAAAAAATGATGATAATGGAAGATACATAGTACTAAGGGGCTACTAGTTAGGGAGGAGGATTACACTGGCATGCATTTGCATCCCACCTAAAACTACTATAATGGAGCTTAAGAAATTTCTGGAAGAAATAATCAGCTTTCAGCAAGAAATATTACTCATAGATGGAGACTGGAATTTGGTTTGCAACAGTGAAGATGTGTCTGTACAGCCTAGAAAGGAAATATACCAATGAAGGGTAGATTTTTGAAGACATTTATAAAAATGTTTGGCATGGAAGATGTGAATTCAGTACTAGGAGTTCAGAGTGAATTTACATATTATTCACCAAGATACAAAAACTGGATTAGGCAAGATAGGAACATGTGAGTTTAATTGAAGATCTTGAAATGCACCTAATAACTTTCAGATCATGCACCGATAATAAATAAAATAAAATGCAAGATAATGAAATAAAAATGAGACACTGGCGCTTTCCTACCTATTGGTTGAAAAGAGAGGAATTTAAGGAATGAGTTTTGGAATTAATTCAGGCACTACTAGAGAAGACAGAATTTTCTTCTGAAAACGGGAGATATGTTAAGTTATGGTTATCAAAAGAAACAATACTTTTATTTAAACAAAGGGACAAAGCCTGGACCTAAAAACTAGTTTTAAAAAAAAAATGTAAAATTAAAACCATGTAGTCTAGCTGCAGATCTACCAGGAGAATTTCTAAACTAAAAAAGCAGCCACATCATCTCTCCCCCTATATATATCCCTAATAAACTGCTCTGTCTCTGAACAGTATGTACCCTTCTTTGGAAAATATCCCTAAACTAATTCCTTAAGAATGACCTATTATCTAATATACTTCTCAGGTAACTTGCCTCTTACAATTTCAGCCCGAATCTTCCAAGCTGATGGTTTGACAATGGCCTGAAGTTTGATAAATAGTCTCACCAATCATGCTAGACTAGCAACAGCTAAAACCCACCTTTTATCCATCCTTCTCTACTGTTCCCAAATATTCACCAACCTCTGTAAATCAGATTTGAATAACCTCGAATCTTGGTACAATAAAATAGCCAAATTTGCCTCAAACTAGCCTCACAGATCACATTGTTCCAGTGCTCTTCACTATCTAAACTGAATTGAACTCACAGTCATCCTGATAAATATTTGCTCAAAGTAATCAAAGCCCATAGCTATAACGATCATATTCTATCCATCCCTGATACACATGATTTCAAACAGCTTCTAAAATAATATGTCTCAAAACATTGGCTGTGCTCCTGCACATCTCCAGGCTAAGTTCCACGCACCTTCCTTTCACTGTCTACGCACACTTCTCTCTCTTGGCCACCCTTATTATCTTGGCAATCTGACTTCTACCTTCCTACAGTACATTTATATTTATAAAAACAAAAAATGTTTCTGAACTTGAATTGATGATCATTACTCATGATATATTGTGATATCCTGATTTTGTGTTTATCTGCATGTAATTTTTAATCTCTGTTCAGCATTGTTTGCACCTTGTCTATCTCATTGTACATAATATGTATTTAAGTAACTATTTTGGAGATTTCCTCCCTGGGTCTCTGCTGAAAACTGGCTACTGACCCAGTTAGACACTACCCTAAATAAATAAATAAATAAATAACTAAACAAACATTATTTAGAGGGATTGACAAATGTTAAAAGTATTGCAAAATAGAGGAATCTCAGAACAAGAAAATGAGCAACTGCAGAATGCTAAACAGAAAATAAGGGGTTACCCCAATAATATGCATACCTTTAAAAAGATTGCTGTTTTTTTATAATAATTCTAGAGCACAAAAACTTTTAGCAAAACTCAGGAAACAGGAAGTGGAAAGTGCTGTTACTAAGCTTAGGGAGCCCATAACAAGCAAGATAACAAGAGATCCTGTAGAAGTATTAGAAATATTTCGGAAATTTTATGAAAGTTTGTATAAAGCAGAGAAATATGGAAATCAAGAAAAGGTACAAATAGAAATGTTTATGGAAGAATTAAATATGCTGAGGTTAGAGATATATGAGGCTCAATTACTAACAGGATAGGAAGAGATGAGATAAAATGGCTATGTATAACCAATCTACAGGAAAGTCCCCAGGAATAGATGGTATTCATGTGGAAGTTTAGAAGTTAGGAGGGAAAAAAATGATAAAGATCTGGAAGGTCTTGTTTAACAGTATTTCAAGACGAGGAGATGCATCCTGGAAGAAGGCGGTGGTAACAGTAATACCTAAAGAGGATAAAGATCTTTTGGATCAGGCTTCATACTGGCCCATTTCCATACTAAACCATGATTATAAAGTGTTTTTCTATAATGGCTAAAATAATGGCAAAAGTGATACCAAGCTTGATAGATATGGATCAGTGTGGTTTTGTGGAGGGGAGGCAAATATTTGACAGTATTAACAGAACACAGATGATCCAGAGAGAAGCAGAATGTAAGAAAATACCACTTTTATTGGTGGGTCTTGATGCAGAGTAGATTGGGACTTCATGAAAAGGGCAATGGAAGCATTTGCTTTCCCTGATACAATTATAAGGTCGATTAGAAGTGTATATGAGGGATCAGAGGAAAAAAATAAAGTGGGTAGGGTCCTGTCTGATAACTTCTGCTTGTGTAGGGGAACCAAGAAGGGCTGTCCACACTCCCCTTTGTTGTTTGCATTATATTTAGAACGATTGGCAAAGAAAATAAGGCACTCGGAGATTCAAGGATATAATTGGTATGGTAGTCAGGAAAAGCTTGCTCTATTTGCAGATGATATTATTTTATACATGACAAAACCAGAAAAGGACACCACAGTGTTGTGGAACATTTTAAGGCAGTTTCAGATCTTTTCAGGATACAAAATTAATGAAGCTAAAACAAAGGCAGTAGCAGTAAATTATGAACCCACACACAAATTGGTCCAACAATATCTATATTTATGGAGACATGATAAAATGAAGTATTTAGGAGTATGGATTAAAAATGACTCTGTTGTGCCAGCTAAGGATATGTGGGGAGAGACTAAAAAGAAGATAATACAAAAATGAGAAACTGGAAGCTTTGTCATATGGATATGCATACTAAGATACAAGCCATTAAAATGTTTGTGGTCCCTTTAGTCTTATACACAGGTCAAGCATATTTTTATCAACCAGAGTAGAAGCTGTGGATAGCAATTAAAAAAGAGTTGAAGGATTTTATCTGGGAAGGGAATGCAGCAAGGATCAATTGAGATAAACTGATTCTTGAATCAAGTGAAGCGTTTAATCGACAAGAAACCACCAAAGAACCAAATAAATGCTTACTGCCTCAGACTCCACCAGGAAGACACCAACAAGTGGATTGTAGAAAACACTGTTTTAATGCATAAATTCACAAATATTAAGCGCTTTCATCCACTAAAACGTAGACTTCATCAGAACAAACTTTAATCTAAGTTACACATTTAAATACCAAATTGTTTGGTGCCAAAAGCCACAATCCATGAAAGCTATGCTTCCCTTAAAGTTATGCTTCCCTTAAAGTGAACTCATCCTCAAAAATTGAGTGGAGTCTGAGGCAGTAAGCATTTATAAGCTGATTCTTCCAACAGAACAAGGGGGACTAGGATTATTCAATTTGAGGGGGGTATTTTAGAGCAACACAGTTAAAGCTCTTATACATAAAACAAGCAGAAAAGTATAATTCAAAGTGGAAAGTGATGATGATACAGGAAGGAAGCTCAAGAAATAAGGAGAGATTGGGATTTTAGATGCAGACTCTAAGGAGAACAACAACAATCATACAGAGTATTATATTCATAAAATAGCAGGTAGTATTCTAAGAACTAAGCCAGCATGAGAATGGAGAAAAGAGATTTTGCCAATAGGGATGACTGTGGTTAGGGATACAGATAATAAGCAAGAGGGGGCTGGAAGTTATTGGGGAAAACTAGAAAAGGAACCAAGGTACTGGGAGCAAATAACTAGAAAGAGAAAGGTAGTAGAATGGGAAGAGGCCAAGAATTTATTTGGACTGCAGGTTAGAGATTGCCTTCCCTATCAAGGATTTATATTGGAGTATAGCCAAAGAGAAAGAAATAGGGGCCTCCTGAATGAAAGACCAGTACTAATAGAGTTTTTAATAGAATCTAGAACAGAAGCTGCCGTTAAAAAAGGAATAATTAGTAAAGCATATAAAATATTACATGATAATTATAAGAATCAATCAGAGGTGCTTAGAAAGGATTGGGAAGAGAGACTGGATAAGCAATTCACAAAGAGACAATGGAGTATATATGTATATCTCCCAAATATGCAGCAACATATAGAAGATTTAGGATCTTTGCCTGGAAGTGTTTACATGGGTATTTTTATACCCCAGGTAGACTCCAAAGAATTTTTCCTCAGGTGGATAGCAAATGTTGGAGGTGTGATGGGCAGGAAGGAAGTGGCTGGGAGCATATTTTTGGGAGTGTGATAAGCTGGCAGACCTTGGGGATTCCCTGCAGACCGCTGTGTTGGAGATGGTGGATGACTGGATTGGAATGACTAGAGAGACAATTTTTTGAGCTATGATACAAAATCGGAATTGCCTAGACATAGTAAAGGCTTGCTGAGTCTAATTATGGTGGCCGACAAAAAAGGAATTACTAGAAAATGAAATAGGGTCTAGACCAGCTTTACTAGAAGTAGTGAATATAGTAACAGAGATAAAACAACTGGAAATAGGATCTTTAGAAAGGGGAAGTAGCAAACTATTTAGGAAAAATGGAAATTGTGGGAACTATATATGCAGAGAAGGAATGAGGTTTAAGAAGCAGGACTTGAATGAGCTATATAATGCTTAACTGATAATTACTGGATAGATTATAAATTATGTATAATGTTTGCAACTACGGTTGTTTCAATGGTGTCTATGATGTATAATGCTTGCAACTAATGTGGTGTCATTTTGTTTGTTTTTCATTTATATAAATGTAAGATTGCCTATGTCATATGTGAAAATTTAATAAAGATGTTTGTTGAAAAAAAAAGCAATGTAAATTTCATGTTGTCAAAGGAAGTCTATATACTGGACAGTGGGAGTCGACAGAGTTGACACACCATTGTTTATTATCTCTTAGGCTGTGTTATTTCATATTCGTTTGCATTTTCACTTTGTAGAACACCAGATTATATTATCCATTTGTACTATTTAATGTTTCTTGCCAGTGTGGACTGGTTGTGTTGTTGAAGAGAGTTTAGGTGAAATCTGCAGAACTTTAAAAAGGGTTCTATTTGCTTATTTGACCACACTATACAAAAGATGAGCAATTTAGTTTTAAGACCATAGCTTGGACTTCAGATGCTGACCACTGACAAATGAGGATGATGCTTCCAAGGAGTTGCAGCCAAATCTATTGGGTTTTCTGCAGGACTGATACCACATGTTAATGTATTTAGCGCTGGTAGTATATGTGGAGTACCCTGACTGACTCTGTGTTGATGCATGTCTGTGCTTTATTTTCCCTGTATTTGACACAATTTTTGCAAGCATCTGTTGCCTAAAACTTATGGCAGAAAGCAGTAGCAAGAAGGGGGAAGAAAATGCAACAACATTTAGTAACAGGCAGATAGCACAGATTTGCATGCATTAAAAAAATAATTTACATGATATGTTATTTACAGATGGCAGCATGGATTTCTTATTTATTGATTATACAATACCCCTTAATATTTTTTTTACAGTCAGAGCTATGAAATAGGAAAGTTTGATGAAAGGTATTCTCCCGATTCATCGATGAAGGTATAAAACCTATTAAAAATTCACATTATTGTTTCCTTGCATGAAAACTAAATAATTTTATATAACAATGTTGTATATAAGTTTTGTAAGAGGCATTTAAAGCAACAGCAAGTGAGGTATGCACTGGCTTCCAGATTTTACCGTTTATAATTTGTTATTTATCTAGTGGCAGTGCATTTCAATAGATTCTTCAAGATACTGTGAGCAGGTGGGAGGAGCCTAAAGAGGCAAATAGTTATTCTGACTTTTTGATTGTCCTTTATTTTGAGAGACTTCCCCTTTTTTGGTACTTGTGAAACAGAATAGTTCCTAGATTTTGGAACGCTACTACCTCAAATGGCACGTTTTATTTAAATTTTGGGATTTCACTCTTCCTGTTAAGTTTTAATTGATTGTAAGGTCAAAGCTATTAAAACAAAAATAAAAACAGAACAAATATTTGATAATGCTAAATGATTTCAAAGTGTTTCTGGAGAGAGATAACTGTACTATAAGGGTGAAAAAAAAAACAACTTTTCAGCATATTTGAAAATAACATGACCCATGGTGGTGGTGCTGTGGTAGCATTGTCGCCTCACAGTCAGACGCTGTCCGGTTCGATTCTCAGCTAGAGTGTCTTCTGCGTGGAGACATGCAAAAATGGGTGTACCTTCGTTGAAGGTTGTGCGTCAGGGCTGGTAACTGTGCACGTAAAAATCAACTACCAATCATTAGCGGACCGGAGTTCCGCTGTGGCGACCCCTAACTGGGAAAAGCCAAAAGACACAACAACAACATTGCAAATTCATATGGTTATGAAAAGGCACGGATATTTTGAAATTTACTCATGAAAAGATTTATAATTTAAAAAAATGACAAGACTTAATTTCGCAAATTAAAAATGTGGTTTGTCCCATTATTCATTTGCTTGCCACTGCATTCCACAATATTTTACATTTTTATAGTCTGCAAATATTTTGCTGTTTACAACTCACAGTTCTACTATGCTGTCCAAGCCAAAAGGTGACAATAACAGTGCACAAAAAAAGAATAATATAGTTCTTTCACTGGGAATAAAGTGATTTTTTTTTTTTTTTTAATTTTCAGTTTGGTCTTCTGTTGCCATTGTAAAATATGTATAGAAATATTTCTACACCAATAAGTATGCATTCTTGTATGCTGTTTGCTGTTTACGGCTCCGAGTGATGTTGACATCCTACAGAAAGGCCTCACTGAGACCAACGACTGGTGTCAGAACC
The DNA here is from genome assembly GCF_019279795.1 of Protopterus annectens. NCBI lineage: Eukaryota > Metazoa > Chordata > Ceratodontiformes > Protopteridae > Protopterus > Protopterus annectens. The sequence continues at coordinate 584,297,506 of NC_056749.1, forward strand.
ATGGCCATAAGCTCAATGCCAAAAAATGTGTCATCATCCCTTTGGAAAAACCCGGTCCCCATGAATTACCACATTGATGGCAGTCCACTGAACACAAAAGGCATTATAAGAGATCTGGGAACACAGGTTGACAACAGCCTCTCTATCTGAAGTAGGGACTTCATTTGTCAGCAACCTGTGGGTCTTGGATCAGATATCGGATCCGAGCCGGCAACTTGTTTCAAGCTAATGGATCCGAGCTCCTAGCTCCTCCCCTCACCCATAATCCCCTGCCAACCCTCCATGACCCCAGATCTAGTTTGCCGCGCTTGTGGATAGCTGGATTCCATTGAGCTCAAGAAGTAAATCGTCAGTTAAGTGTGTTTTTCTGTCAAATTCTCTTCCTTTTTAAAAAAAAATAAAGTGTGTAAGAGTTAGGTACCCTGTCGTGTAAAAAATATTTCTTTTACTTAGTTTTTTCCCTCCCTTCGCTGGTTGTTAGTGAGTGTGTGTGTGTGTTGTGTTTTTGGGGCCTGTGTGTTTGTGTAGCACTACCTTTTTTTCTTTTAAGTATGGCTAAGGCCCCAAAAGCCATTTTTTCTAAATGTACCGAGTGTGGCCATAAGATCTCCCCGGCTGATGGCCACACTCGGTGCGTTCGGTGCCTTGGGGTTGAACACCTCACCTCAGGCTGTACCATTTGTGCAGCGTTCAACCCCAGGGCACTGAAAGGGCAGAGGTCGAAGCTGGTCCTGGCGGGACTTTTGCCCCCAGACTCGGCTCCGGCCTCCGCTGCTCCCATGGCACTACCACAGGCTGTGGTTGTTGCCACTCCTGCCCCCCTTCCTTCGGCCGGGACTCAAACTCCCGCTAAAGCGCCGGAGGACAGGGAGGCTAGGAGGGAGAAACAGAGGGAGAAGCACCACAAACGGCAGGCCAAGGCCTCCGCTTCGGCCCCGCCAGCTAAGCGGGCTTCTCCCTCCACTGCTACTAGGTCTCCTCCTCCTCGGCTCCGATCCCCTTCTTTCTCCCCAGGGCCCGAAGAGGAGGAGGCCCGATCTCCATCGAGGTCATCAAGGCGGCATTCCAGGCCTGCCTCGGTGGCCTCTTCGAGATCAACGTTCAGCATGTCTGATGCAGACTTGGACCGGATGATGCGAAGATTCATCCAGGCCCAGCTGCAGATGGGAGTGCTCTTGCCTCCCCCCCCTTCGGGGGGGGAGCTTGACACCCTTTTTCCATCCAATTGCTCCTTCTCCGACCCGCTACCCGGGTTCGGAGCGTTCTGAGCCGAGCAGCGTTGGAGCCAGGGGTGGGTCGGCGCCGACAGTACTTGGTACTTCGGATCCGACCCTGCCCTCGAGCCTGTCGGATCCGACCTCTCGGAGCCATGGCCCGAGCTTCGGATCCGAGGGATTCAGTGTGCCTTCGGCTCTGTCCAGGTCGGAGCGTACTGGTCCTTCAGATCTGATGGTCTCGGCGCTGGTTCCGATCCCTTCATCGGATCCGAGTGGGAGCCGACTCTCGGAGCCCAGAGAGAGTGGTTCCCCCTTGGCCTTCGATGTAGTGGAGAGGGCTCTGTTGAGAGCATCCGGACCCCCGGGCCTTGTCTCGGCTCCACCCTGCACTCCCTCTCTGCTGGGCCAGGCTTCCTTCACCCGGCCAAAGGGACAGCCTGCTTCAATGTCCCAGGTAGTTCCATTGGAACAGGATGTTGCTGGCGAGGCCTCCTCGGACAGCCCCGAGGAAGTGCCCGCAAGCATAAGTGCAAGAGGAGGCACGTGGACTCCCCTGAGTCCTTAACTGAGGACACGTACTTGGATGAAGGGGAAGGCTCCCCAAGATCATCCCTTGAGGATGTTTCCTTTGGAGACATCATGGAGATGCTGAGGATCAGAGGTGGGTGGTCTGCCCCCAAGTCTTCCTCCGACGAGTCCGTGTTTCTGGAGGCATTCGAAGCAGGCCCGTCTACCTCTTGGGTGTCCCCTCCGGCCGACCCCTTGGTGGACCTTATTACCACCAGGGCGTGGAAGGACCCGGACACTGTGGAGCCAATTCCCAAACGCCCGGACAGGATACTAAGCCCCCCCTCAGACCAGTCGCACTGGAGCAAGGGTCCCCCCGTAGATGCCATGTTGATGGCGGCAGCCACGAAGAGGGAACTAGCTCAGGAGAGCCCCTCATTCCATCCACCGAGCAAGGAGTCCCGCTCGATGGACCGCTTAGGGAAGCGAGTTTTTAGTTCAGCAACCTTCTCGGTAAGGTCTCTGAACTATATGGCACATGTCATCAGGATGCAGCGGGATCTTATCAAAGAATACGCTGCCTCCCCCCCCGAGTCCATGTCGGCGGAGGACAAACAATTGTACTCCACCCGAATGGCCACTCTGAGATCCATTTCAAATACCTCTATGCGGCTATTGTCCCACGCCACCGAGGGAGCCGCTAGGGCTAGCGGAGCGGGCCTAGTCATGAGACGTCAGGCCTGGCTCCGTCATTGTGACTTTGCGGAGCCCTTTAAAGCGTCTTTTGCGAACGCCCCTTTCGATGGTTCTGCCCTGTTTGGCAAAACGGTTCACGAGACACTTGTCCAGAGCGAGAAGGACGGGAAGACGTTGTCTGCCGTCGGAGTCCGCTTCTCTGCGCCCCAGCAGTCCTTTTTGAAGAACCAAAAGGGTCAGAAGAAGATGTGGTTCCGGAAATCGCAACATTCCCAACCCGCTCCGGACAACCAGTCCTTCCGTGGCAGAGGAGGACAGGGAGGACGCCGCCCCAGGGGCAGAGGGGCTCCGAGAAACTTTGGGTCCAGAGAACCTTTCTCTGACCGGCCCACGCAGCAGCCCTGAAGGGTTGCTCGACTGCTCCACTCTGGAGGCAGTCGGGGGGCGCTTCTCGGAGCACCTAGCGGCATGGGAGTCCATCACGACAGACCGCTGGGTGCTTCGAATTATATCCAGAGGGTACAAAATACCATTACTTCATGTCCCCAAATTCAAGAACCTCCCCGATGTAGCACCCGATCAGAGGGAGGCTGCAGCCGCAGAAATTCAGCAGCTGCTAAGAAAAAGAGCCATCCAGCCCATCCCCCAAGACCAGCTTGGATTAGGGTTCTACTCCAGGTTCTTTTTGGTGCCAAAAAAGACGGGGGACTTGAGACCGATTTTAGACCTGTCCCGCTTGAACCTGTCGGTAACCAAGGAAAAATTCCGAATGGTCACTCTTCAATCTATTCTCCCCTTCTAAGGGAGAACGATTGGATGTGCTGTATAGACCTCAAGGATGCGTACTACCACATTCTAATGGACAGACGATCCAGGAGGTTCCTCCGCTTCCGGCTGGGAGCCAGTCACTACCAGTTCAGGGTCTTTCCCTTTGGCCTCACCACAGCCCCCAGGGTGTTCACCAAGGTATTAGCAGTGATTGCGGCCCACCTGAGACTCCAGGGAATACAGGTCTTTCCGTACCTGGACGACTGGCTCCTGACTGCCTCAACAAGGCATCTACTTTGCTCAGCCAGAGATTTCTTTCTCCTCCTAGCCCCACAGTTAGGCATCACCATCAATGCCGACAAATCCTTTCTGGCCCCGTCACAAGCCATAGAATTCATAGGAGCCAGAATAGACACCAGAGAGCTACGAGCCTTTCTAACATCCGAACGACTTCGGAATTTGCAACTCCATGTGCGGGCTATCCTCCAATCAGAGACCCCACCAGCGGAATTGGTCCTGAGGGTGCTGGGCTCCATGGCGGCAGTGATAACGCTCCTTCCATGCACCCATCTGAACATGCAGGTACTGCAATGGACCCTTCTAGTACAATGGTCTTTTCTGTCTTTTCCTCTTCATCACCCCATTGCTATCAGCAAGGCTTGCAGGAGGGCTCTATTATGATGGCTCCATGCTCCGGACCTCCATATGGGCTGACCCTTCTGCACCTCTCCCCCTCTCACCACGGTGACCACGGACGCCTCCCGCCTCGGGTGGGGGGGCATTATTCAGGCAGGACGGTCCAAGGCACGTGGAACGATACAGAGACCTCCCTGCATATCAACATTCTGGAGATGAGAGCGGTGCTGTACGCATTGCAAGCACTTCAGAATCTCCTCCTTGTAGGAACGATTGCAATTCAGTCGGACAACATGTTGGTTGTCTGGTACATCAACAAACAGGGGGGAACCAGGTCTTACCCTCTATGCCGCGAAGCCATGAGAGTGTGGGAATGGGCGACCTCCACCAACCTCTTTCTGATTGCAACGCACATTCCGGGGTGGACCAACATCCTAGCGGACAAACTCAGTCGCACCCTTCTTACCCCGTACAAGTGGTCTCTCAACCCACTAGTAGCGAAGCAGATATTCGCAATATGGGGGCAACCCTGTTGTGATCTTTTTGCCTCTCCCTCAAACACCAAATGCGGCAATTTCTTCGCTCTGATTCCCCCTCCAGGGGAAACTCCAAGAGACGCTCTGGTGCATGCTTGGCCACCCGGTCTACTTTATGCCTATCCTCCTCTACCCCTGATGCTGCAACTCTTACAGAAAGCCTCGCGGTTGGGGAGCAGGATGATCCTCATTGCCCCATTCTGGCCTCGGCAAATTTGGTTCCCTTACCTGTGGTCTCACCTAGTGAATCCCCCTTGGATTCTGGATCCCAGTCCGGATCTAATCTCCCATCCGTCGGACTTACTGACCCCAAATCTGGACAATCTGAAGCTGACAGCTTGGTTGCTCCAGTTCCACTCCTAGTTAGGACTCGGTATCTCTTCACCAGTCAAAGCCATCCTTGTGGCAGCGCATAAGCCCTCCACCAGGAAAGTGTACCGCAGTAAATGGAAACGTTTCTCCATCTGGGCGGAGCATCATAATCTAGATCCCTTTACGGCTCCTCTTCCATCCATATTAGACTTCCTAACCGAACTTTTTCAGGAAGGCGCTAGTTGCTCAACTGTCAAAGTGCAATTGGCTGCCATCTCTCATTACCATGTGGGACATGACACAGGGCCCTTGATGTCGGCCAAGTTGTGTAAAACCTTTCTCAAGGGCACTTTTTTGCTTAGACCCCCTATAAAAGAAGCTGTACCACCTTAGGATCTTTCACTAGTTCTTCAAGCCTTGACTGCTCCACCTTTTGAACCTGCTGCTTCAGTAGATCTCAAATACTTGTCCTGGAAAACAGCATTCCTTGTAGCCATTACTTCTGTGAAACGAGTTTCGGAGCTTCAAGCTCTTTCTGTGAAGCCTCCTTATTTGATCTTTCATCCGGACAGAGTGTACCTCAGGATCAATCCCTCTTTCCTTCCCAAAATGGCATCAGAAACCAATATAAATTAATCCATAAATTTACCGGTTTTCTTCCCTAAATATCAGAATAAAGGAGAGTACAAGCTGCACTCATTAGATGTTCATAGGCAGCTACGTTTTATACTCATAGAACAGCTGGTCATAGACAATCCAACCAGCTGTTCGTTTCCTTTGCCAAATTTAATTTGGGGAAAGCAATATCAAAAGTATCTCTATCACGCTGGATTTCACAATGTATCCTATTAGCGTACCAAGCCTCTGGGAGACCCGCACCTGAAGGAGTTCGCGCACATTCCACTCGTTCCATCTCTACTTCTGCGGCCTTCAAATCTAGAGTTCCATTGGATGATATTTGTTCGGCAGCCACTTGGGCCTCATCTCATACCTTTATTAACCACTACAAACTGGATGTGATTTCTAGAGGGAAAGCATCCTTTGGCTCTGCGGTGCTCCGCAATATCCTTCCATGATGGCCACCCAAGATTCAGGTAGCTGGGGACTCTGTCCCACAGGTTGCTGACAAATGAAGTCCCTACTTCAGATTAAGAAGTTATGTACTCACCATAACGTTCCATCTGAGTAGGTAGCTTCATTTGTCTGCAACCATCCCCCCCTCCTTCCCCCTGGCCTTCAGCGGATCTATGTTAGTTGGAATACCCTTTTTGGGTACATATTGAGGGGCAAACTCAATCTGAGGTCATGGAGGGTTGGCAGCGGATTATGGGTGAGGGGAGGAGCTAGGAGCTCGGATCCATTAGCTTGAAACAAGTTGCCGGCTCGGGTCCAATATCGGATCCAAGACCCACAGGTTGCAGACAAATGAAGCTACCTGCTCAGATGGAACGTTATGGTGAGTACATAACTTCTTATTTAACCACCACATTGCCACTGTGGTCAGAAAGTCCTTTTATGTGGCACATCTCATTACTAAGGGTTTTGCATCCAGGAAGAAAGAGTTCATTGTCTCCCTCTACTCTGAGTACAATGCCCCATTTGGCATGTACCTCACTAAACACCTGCAACAACTGGAGAGGCCGCAAAAGTACCTCACAAAGAGGGTCCTAAGCCTTAAACATTTGCGCTATATGGACAAATTAAAAAAACTCCAACTATTCTCGGTCTCATATCACCTACTTAGAGGTGATCTCTGCTTGACTTACAAAGCCATGTCTGACACAGCTCTGTTAGAAATGCTACGTCTAAAGAAATCCCAATCCCACCACACCACACGCTCCAGAGACCTCAACCTCATTACCACAATCAACAGAACATGCTGGAGGGACAGGTTCATAACCCGGAAACTGCCCATGCTATGGAATAGACTTCCCATACATGTCGAGCAGAGCACCCCACTGGCCCTCTTCAAGAGAAATCTTAATGAGTGGATGGGAAATAGAAAATTTACCACAGGGATCACTCCAGTGGCTTTACTCGACAGAGGCACTGGGAACAAAGGTCAGGTGGCACGATGCCAGGGTAATCCTATAGGCTAGGCTTGTAAAGGCCCATTAGCCTAGTACACACCTATGAACCTATGTCACCACCACTCCTGTTCAGTTGCCTTAAATTGTTTAATTATGTGCAGTGCCCACATTGTCCAGTGATGTTCCATGCAATCATTTAGATAATAAAACTGTGTTACTATCTTATTCCTCAGTTTACTCAAGCTTGATATGCACTTGATGGTATTCCTGGTAAAGTTAGAGCTGCTTTGGTATACTTAAAGTATTAAGTCACTGAACTAAATCATCACTACATGTAAGTGATTTGTTGCCTTCTACTATAGTTTTTGATAATCACTGAATACATTTTTTTCCAAAATTCTTTATTTTGAATTTTTCAAACTACAAGACAAAACAAAACAACAGAAATAATGTAATAGTATACTGGGTAAAGTATTATAGGTGAACAGTATCTATACACAAACATGGAACAGCATTATTTACAACTGCACAAAAGTGCCATATATTTTGTTATCACCTCCATTTAGTAAGCTTACACTGTTGTGGAGAGTTCTTCTCATTACATATCTATATGTATGTTAGAGGTGTGTCTAATGTCACACATTAATATGAATTAATGTGAATACATTTTTGTCTCTTGCAATTTATTATCTAGTTTGAGAATGTTCATCTTCCTCAATGTCAGGACCAATGTTGATGGGCATTAGGTAGCTTGGCATCTGAAATTTTCCCAGGCTGCTATCTCCTCTCATTTGATGCATGATGTTCTGAGAATAGACCTTCTCCAGATCTATTTTGCCATGCTGTGAAGCTAGGCGTATCAGATCAGAGAAATGGCCCTAGGCTATATTTCAGAAATTGTTAGCTTTGTGATTATTTTTTTTAAATCACTAGCTCTTTTTTTCTATTTACATCTGTTTCCTCCCTTCAGGATATAGAATTGCTGTTTTCTTCTTTTTTTGGTCAGTTTTTTTTTTATTACTCCATTTTCCCATCCTGGCATTAAGGCATCTTTATGTCTTCAGTGCTTTACTCTTAGTGATCATCAGTTGCTTTGCAAGTAAGCTTGCACTGTGATTTTAAAATAGTTGATCTGAAATAGTTAACTTCATTTTATCTGCAACCTGTGGGTATATGGATCCGTATGGGATCCGAGCCGGCAACTTTTTTTTCTAGCATCTGTTTCAAGCTCTGAGCTCCTCCCCTTACCCATAATGCCCTACCATCTCCTATCTTCCCTCAGATCTCATTTTCCATGCCAGTAGTGTGCATCGTGGTCTCCTTTGCTCTGAGCTCAGGGATAGTAAGTAGAAATTTTTTTGCTGATATCTAGGTGTGCTTGACTAGGATTTCCCTTTCTCCCCTTCTGTAGTATTGCGTTTGGTCGTTAGTGTAAAAAAAAAAAAAAAAAGTTTTTTGTATAGAGTAGTAGTTAGGCCTGCCCTTCCCCTACCTGTGTGTGTGTGTGGTTTGTGGAAAGGTAGTGCTTATACCTTGGAGTGCAGGACTATGGGTGACCAGCCAAAGCCTGTGTTCAAAAAATGTACAGAGTGTGGCCATAAGCTTTCCCCTGCCAATGGTCACACTCTGTGTGTGATATGCTTAGGAGTGGCACATTTATCCACTCAATGTGCTGTCTGTTCAGGTTTCAACCCTAGGGCCCTTAGGGATCGTAAGGCCAAGCTAGTTACCAAAGGCCTTCTCCCTGTTGCCATGCTGGAATCTGCCTCGGCCTCGGTCGCTAGTGTACTACCCAAGATAGGGACTCAACCTCCCTCTTTGTCTGGCGATGGGTCTTCAAAGGACAGATCTTCAGTCAGCAAGTCTGACAAAGATAAGGAAAAAGAAAAAGAGAAGGAAAAGAAAAGGCACAGAGAAGAAAGGGAGAAAAAGAAGGACAGGCATCGTAAGAGATCCCCAGACAGGGAGCTCTTTCTCAGCCCCCCATCTAAGACCACGAGGCCTGTTTCTCCTCGGCTCCGGTCTCCTCGTTTCTCATCAGAGCCGTTGGAACATTCGGACCTGAGGCCCTCCACTCCACTGCGCAGACCAGCCAGATCCGAGTCGGTGGCCTCTTCGAGGTCGACTCGGAGCTTATCGTACATGGATATGGACAGGATGGGCGACCTCCATGCCTCTTTTCCACCCCATCTCTCCTTCCCTGATCCGTGCTTCGGGGCTCTTGGATCTGAGGTTTTTCGGAGCTGGTAGCTCGGTGCCGACGGTTCCTCCAACCTCGAATCCGGCTGTTACCTTGTGTTCCTCGGATCTGACTTGTTCGGATCTGAATGACTCTCGGAGCCGCGGACAGGGAGTCAGTCCCAGGGGAATGGATTCTTCAGTTCCGACCCTTTCGGACCCAATCCGTTTCCTTGGACCTCAGGCTACCCTGTCTTCTGCTCCGGTCCCCACTTCAGATCCGGTTGAGGACTTCTTCCTCGGCCTTCGAAGTGGTGGAGAGGGTTCTCTCCCAGGGATTGAGATCCCAGCCCATCCCCTCAGATACCACCCAGGCCCCCCTGGATTTGGCGACGACTCCCTTCATCCTGTCTCAGGGACAGCCCATGCCAGAGGATCCCCAGGTCATTTTCCCCGAGGAAACCCCTGTGGCTCATGGATCCCCTTCTGAAAGTCCCACTGAAGAGGGTCACCGTAAGCGCAAGTGCAAAAGGAGGCACTTGGACTCCCCCGAGTCCCTCACTACTGACACTGACTTAGATGAAGGAGAAGGTTCCCCCAGGTCACCTCCCGAAGATGTCTCCTTCGGAGAAATTATGGAGATCCTCCGCCAGATGGGAGGTTGGTCAGCCCCAAAACCTTCTGGGGATGAGTCACTGTTCCTGGAGGCCTTTGGCATGGGCCCATCTACTTCCTGGGTGTCCCCACCAGCAGACCCCTTGGTGGACCTCATCACCACGAGGGCATGGAAGGAGCCCGACACCTTAAAGCCCATCCCCAAATGCCCTGACAAGGTTTTATCTCCCCCTTCTGATAGACAACCCTGGTTGAAAGGAGCCCCAGTTGATGCTATGTTGGTCGCAGCGGCCACAAAGAAGGAACTAGCACAGGAGAGTTCCTTAGTCCACCCTCCAGACAAGGAGTCCAGGTCGGTGGATAGGTTTGGGAAGCACGTATACTCCTCAGCGACTTTTTGTATCCGTGCGCTGAATTATTTGGCACATGTGATTCGGCTTCAGTGAGACCTTGCTTTGGAATTCGCTGAGTCGCCCCCAGAGTCTTTATCACCGCAGGAAAGACAGCTGTTTTCGGCTAAAATGTCTACTCTGAAGTCAGTCTCAAACACATATATGCGGCTACTTTCCCATGCCACGGTAGGAGCAGCTAGGGCGGCTGGGACAGACATAGCCATGAGGCATCATGCCTGGCTCAGATTGTGTCAGTTCACGGACCCTTTCAAGGCGTCGTTTATCAACACTCCCTATGACGGTTCTTCCCTCTTTGGGAAGACAGTACGTGACACACTTGTCAAGAGCAAAAAGGACGGGAAGACTTTGTCTGCCATCGGAGTCCGCTTCTCTAACCCTCAGCTGTCCTTCTCTAGGAATCAAAGAGGGCAGAAGAAGATGTGGTTCTGAAAATCTCAGTTTTCCTGGGATTCTCAGGACAGCTATTCCCCCAGAGGGGGACAGGATCGACGCCAACCTAGAGGTAGTGGGGGTCCCAAGAATTTTGGGTCTAGGGAACCCTTCTCTGATAGACCCGGTCAGCAGCCCTGAGGGGTTGGCTGACTGTCCTACTATGGAGACAGACGGGGGACGATTGTCCTTACACCCAGCGGCATGGGAGTCCATTATGACAGATTGCTGGGTTCTTCAGATAATATCCAGAGGTTACTCTATTCCTTTCATTGCCCCTCCAAATATTACAAAACACTTCCCGGATGTTCCACCCGCTCACAGAGAGGCCGCCGCTCTAGAGGTTTCAAAGCTGCTTCTCAAACGAGCCATCGAAAAGGTCTCCCCCCCGATCAGTCTGAATTAGGCATCTACTCAAGGTTCTTTTTGGTGCCAAAAAAGATGGGGGACCTCAGGCCTATTCTAGACCTGTCAACATTAAACCTGTCGGTAGCCAAACAGAAATTCCGGATGGTCACCCTACAGTCCATGCTACCTTATCTCCGAGAGTATGACTGGATGTGCTCATTAGACCTTCAGGATGCTTACTACCACATCAAAATACACAGAAGCTCCAGGAGGTTTCTGTGCTTCCAGCTGGGAGCCAGTCACTTTCAGTTCAGAGCCCTACCCTTTGGTCTCACCACAGCCCCCAGGGTGTTCACCAAGGTAATGGCAGTTGTAGCGGCTCACCTGAGGCTTCAGGGTATTCAGGTGTTTCCATACCTGGACGACTGGCTCTTCGCTGTGCACAACAAGCATCACTTGTGTCTGGCCTGAGATTATTTCATTCGGTTAGCAGACCCACTGGGAATTACAGTCAATGTTCACAAATCCCATTTGCAACCAGTACAAATTCTAGACTTCATTGGGGCATGGTTAGACACTTTGCAGATGAAGGTATTCCTAACTCCAGACAGGATTCTACATCTCAGGTGCCACATAGCTTAGATAGCGAACTCCAAGTCTTCAAAGGCGAACGAGGTTCTCCGGGCTCTGGGCTCCATGGCTGCCGCCATATCTATTCTCCCTTATGCACGCCTTCACATGCGGGTTCTTCAATGGACTCTGGCTGTTCAGTGGTCTTGGCTAGACCTATCCATGGAATTTCCAATCAAGATCAGTCACTTCTGCAGGACATCTCTTCTTTGGTGGTTAACTTCACCGGAGATATCAAAAGGACGCCTATTTGCGTTACCCCCAGTACAAACCACAGTGACCATGGACGCCTCCCAACTCGGGTGGGGGGGACACTGTTCGGGAAGGACAGTCCAAGGCACGTGGTCCCAGACAGAGACCAATTTGCACATAAATGTTCTAGAGATGAGGGCAGTGCTTTTAGCGTTGGAAGCCTTTCACACAGTCCTCCCTCTCGGATTGATTGCAATTCAGTCAGACAACATGTCGGTCGTCTGGTATATCAACAAGCGGGGGGAATCAGATCCTACCCTCTATGTCACAAGGCCATGAGAGTGTGGGAATGGGCGATTTCCACCGGTCGGTTTCTGATACAATGCACATCCCGGGGCGCTCCAACATTTTAGCAGACAGATTGAGCCGGGCCATTCTGATGCCTTACTAGTGGTCTCTGAAACAGTCAGTAGTGGAGGAGATTTTCCTTGCATGGGGTCAGCCTTGCTGCGATCTCTTCGCATCTCCTTCCAACGTGAAGTGCAGAGAGTTCTTCGCTTAGATTCCCTCACCAGGGGAAGTCCCCTGAGATGCTTTAGTCCATGTTTGGCCCCCCAGGGCTTCTGTATGCTTATCCACCATTACCTCTCATTCCGAAGTTTCTTCAGAAAGCTTGCTGACTACGGTGCAAAGTGATCCTCATTGTCCCATTCTGGCCTTGTCAGGTTTGGTTCCCATTTCTTTGGTCTCATCTCTTAGCTCCCCCGTGGGTTCTGGATGCCTGCCCAGATCTAATTTCCTATCTGTTGGGGACACGTCCGCACGATCTGGGCAGCCTCAAGCTAACAGCTTGGTTGCTCCAGTTCCGTTAATTGCCAGGACTCCCGGTCTTTCATCCCAGGTAAAATCCATTCTGGTGGCCTCTCTTAAAGACTCCACTAGGAAACTTTATTGCAGTAAATGGAAGCGCTTTTCCATTTGGGCCTCACAGAGAAAAACAGATCCCTTTACAGCCCCTGTTCCAGCGGTGTTGGACTTCCTGTCTGGTATCATTCAGCAAGGAGCTAGTTCCTCCACAGTGAAAGTGCAATTAGCAGCCATTTCCAGTTTTCACGTTGGTGAAGACAACATGGCCTTAGCCTCCTCTAGGCTGTGTAAGGCTTTTCTTAAAGGTACTTTTCTGTTACGGCCCCCTGTCAAGGATTCTGTACCTCCTTGGGACCTTAATTTGTTTTACAGGCATTGGTGGCCCCTCCTTTCGAACCTGCAGCTTCGGTGGACTTAAAATTTTTGTCCTGGAAGACAGCTTTCCTAGTCGCCATCACATCGGCTAGGAGAGTTTCTGAGATTCAAGCTCTGTCTGCCGTGCCTCCGTATTTGGTCTTCCATAAAGATAGGGTCTCCATCCGTACTAATCCTTCCTTCTTACCTAAAGTGGCATCTGAAGCAAACATAAACCAGTCCATTAATCTGCCCGTTTTCTTTTCCAACTTCCAAGACAAAGGTGAATAGAAACTCCGTTTGTTAGATGTTCATAGACAACTTCATTTTTATCTTCATAGAACGAAGTCTTTCTGCAAGACTGACCAATTGTTTGTTTCCTTTTCCAAAGCATTTATGGGAAAAGCTATTTCTAAAGTTTCTTTAGCCAGATGGATCGCTCTTTGCATTTCACATGCCTACAAAGCAAAAGGTTTACTTCCTCCTGGTATAGTTAAAGCTCACTCTACCAAGTCCATGGCGACTTCTGCTGCTTTTTGGTCCAGGGTACCTTTGGACGATATTTGTGCAGCAGCGACATCGGCCAATTCACATACCTTAATTTCCCATTACAAAGTGGATCTGATTTTGAGGGGTAGAGCATGCTTTGGCTCTTCGATGCTCAGGAATATCCTTCCATAAGGGCCTCCCAGGATCGGAGTAGCTGGGGACTCTGTAATAATAACTACTTCAGATAAAGAAGTTATGTACTCACCATAACGGTCCATCTGAGTAGTTATACTTCATTTTTCTGCAACATTCCCTCTCTCCGTCCCCCGGACCTTATCCTGTTTTCAGGTTTGGTTTATTGGGTTGAGTTGCATATATATTGTTAGTTGCAGCAAACTCGATCTGAGGGAAGATAGGAGATGGTAGGGCACTGTGGGTAAGGAGATGAGCTTGGAGCAGATGCTAGAAAAAATAAGTTGCTGGCTCGGATCCAATATGGATCCGTATACCTACAGGTTGCAGAAAAATGAAGTATAACTACTCAGATGGAACGTTATGGTGAGTACATAACTTCTTTTTTGCTCCAGTTTATATTTTGTACTGTTTAATTTTGAAATGGATAGCAAAGTGTTTTGTAAGTAATGACTGTGGCCATAAAATGCTACCTCAGAGCAAGTAGCCTCTGTATTTGTATTGGTTAAAAGAAGATCATTTCAGCTCATTGTGTATTATTAGCAAGGTTTTCACCCCTAATACCATGAGAGAGAGAATGCATTTGAGATTATTTACAACATTGAAAAGGCTTAAATCTGCTATGCAAATCTTCAGCCTGAAAGACTTGTTTGGATTTGATTCTTAATTACCACTGTGGCTGAGCCAATTTTTTTTATGCTGTTTACCCCACTGCCTGCTGACCCATCAGCCTTTTCCTGGACAATCGACTCATTCATTCCCCATCACCTGGATGAGGGCTATACAGGAGGGACTGCCACTCAGAAAGCCATCAGAGGTTGTTTGAGAGTTTTCATTTGAAGGCCTGTGTTCCCTGCAAATGCTAGTTCACAGGACTGAAGGACGACATGCATTGAGCTATTTGCACTTGTCATCAATCACTTCAGCAAGGGATATTGCCAGCAAGCAGCCCTGGCTCCTTCTGTCAAGCACGGGTAGTGATTTCCCCAGTCTCTACTGGAGAATTTGCACTTGCTCATGAGCACATTGAGTGCCCAATTCTCTTTTACAAACCCAGGAGAGGTGAGTAGGCCACACCCCTTCACTCATTTCTCTCGCTGCCTGGTTTCTCCAGAGCCGAGGCTGCAAAGCAAACTTCGGTCACCTGAGTCTGAGTAAAGACTCCATACTTCTTTGAAACTGAGCCAAGCAGGTAAGCTGAATGTTACTGAAGGAGGTTCTCTCACATGCAAGAATAAGCAGATGCATAAGGCTGACATTTTTATGCAGACTTCTCCAGTTTTTTAACCAGAAAAACCTTAAAGTTGATGATGATAATGTGCATTCTGATCAATCTTTTGATATTATTACTTCTCTGTTTGTTAAAGTTGTATCTGAAAAGTTTCTTGATATACTTGTAATGACCTTCAGCTTGACATTTTTGTCTGATGGAGAAGTTCTTGTATCATGGGCTAAAGACTACAATCAGTAAAAGACAAATCCCTTTCCACTCTTCCACCAGAAAATTACTATTTCAAGTTTCTCAGTCTGTCAGAAGGAGACTATATGTGCTCTTTAGATTTCCAATAGGCCTGTCTCCGAATAAAGATAAGTCAAGGAGGCCAAGGGGGTATCATTGCTCCCAGACAGAAGCCAGTCACTATAAATTCAGGACTCTGCTGTTTAATTTAACCTTAGCCCCAAGGGTATTCAGAAGATGTATTTCTGCTGTTATAGTGACACTATGGCATAATAGCTAACGTCTTTGTCTCCCAGACACATAGTACAGAGTCCAATCCTGTCCTGTGGGCACTGTCTGGAGTTTGCATGTTGTTCCCATATCTGTGTGAGGTTCCTCACACCTCCCAAAATATGCGGTGTGTCTCCATATTAATGATGAAAAGTATTTGGTTCATACTCATCTTTCCCAGTTAAACTTGACCGGTATGCCAAAAGAGTTTGCCCAAAACTGAATCAAATCATGGGCGTCAGTACAGTCTCTAAGTGTTGCATATTGGGGGAAGAGTCATGTAGATCAACCACTCTTGGGCATTAACAGTGGTGTGCAGTATCCTCCTAGACAGGAGAACAGGGATCACCAAGGCTGTGAAAATTGGATCTATGTGAATTGATATTGACTAATGTTGCCAAAAATGAGCAGGAGTGTTTTCTGTTGCTAAGTTTGTTGAGAACCTGTCTACTTTAGCCTATGCCAGGGACTCAAGGTAATGGTGTGGAGGAGGTCTACATGCCCTATTGGCCAGAGTGTGCCTGCTACAAAGCCCTGGGTCAATAAGATACTGTCCAGTTGTCCAGCCTCAGTTACCTGGGATAGGTCTGTTGATCAAACATTGGACATAAAACTAGTCAAACTGCCAAGGATGAACTAAGGAGTGTTACAATAAATACAGGTTCAGTGACAAGCTGCAACTTGGAAATGGGCAGCAAGATGGTAAGGAGGAGACAAGATATCCTGTGTATCAAGGAGACAAGGTGGAAGAACAGTCAGCAAAGTTACTTGGGATCTGAAGTCTACTACTCAGAAAGAGGACAGACTAGAAATGGTGTGGGAATTGTGCTGAGAGAGAGTCTTCTAAAGACATTGAAGGATGTCATCAGAATTAGCGACAGACTCCAGTGTAAAGATGAGTCATGATCTCAGCCTTTATCTAACAGGAGGGGTGTGATGAAGAGAGAGAGAGAGAGGGCATTTATGCAACAGTTGCAGGATCTCCTAGTTAAAGTGGGACAAAATGAGTTGCAAATGGAGGACCTGAATGCTCTTATCAGTCCAGATAGAAAAGGATATGAGAACTACCTAGGTCCACATGGGTGGACCAACAGGTTTAAAGAAAGAGAGGCTACTCTAGACTTCTGTCTGGCAACTGGCTTGATGGTAATCAACCAGTGGCTTGCCAAGAGACAGGATCATAAAATTACATGCAAGTGTAATCGGCATGCAACACAGTTAGACTCCCTCCTAGGAAGAAAAGAGCATTAGGGTAAAATCAGAGATTGCAAAGTCATCCAGAGTGAAGCTGCTAGCCCCAGCATAAAACACTATTGACCACAATCATTTATAAGCAGTGGTCAGAGAAGATACTAAATTCAACAGAGACTAGGTTAAAGACATGGAGATTATATGAAGTGAAAGCACAGACATTCAAGGAAGTAAACATGACTCTGGCACCTCAGGAAGAAGAGGAAATAAATGGAGCCAAAAAAGAATGACGTCTCAAAACAGCACATGTAAAGACTGTAGAACAGATATGTAGACAAGCCGGATGTAGAAACAAAGAAAGCTAGTAGTGGAGTGCAGAAGTATAGGAAATTATCGAAAGAAAGCAGGAGTGCATGAAGAAGCAAGAGATAGAAAAGACTGACCAGGATAAGAAGAAGTACTAGTTGGCTAGCAAGGAGGCTATGAGAGCAGTCACGAAGTACAAAGAGCACTCAGGAAAATGAAGTCTTGGAAAGCAGCAGGCTTATATGAAGTCATGTCAGATATGATCAAGATGCTGGGTGAACAAACTCTTAACTCAAATAGAAGCAATGTAATATTGCTCTCAACTCTCCAAAGAATACCAAGAATGCAACCATTATTACTTAAGGAAAGAGAGTCAATGTTATCTCCAACGTTACTGTAGAAAAATATTTAAGTCTTATACTAGACACTTTCCTCAGTTTCAGAATATTTACTTATGAAATCACCTCTAAAGTACTTAAACAACTAAAACTGTGTTATTGAAAATTATACCTTTCATTCCTAGCTGCTGGGACTTCAGTAGCGAAAAATGTGCTAATGCCTAAATTAGAGTATGCCGTACACCTATTTTGTCTCCACTCATTTTACAACACACAAAAACTGTAAATAGCAGAATATAAGGTCTGTAGATCTGTCTTATTAGCAGATCCTCAAAACACCACTGCTGTATCCTAAAGGGACTCAGTTGGCTTTCTGTACCTGACAGAGACTCACTGTTGTCTAAAACTCTTTCATTCAAAGTTCTGAAGCATGGCAACTGCCATCCTGTCAGCCGTATTGCTCCGGTCAGGGAATAGAACTACTCACTGCAAAGTACTGAGGAAGATAACTGAAGCCTAGCCAGACAGACCATACTTTAAATCAGATGTTCATCATTGCCTCACTGGGATATGAGTTTTCTACCTACACATTTCCACACTGGCAGCTTTCAAGAGCTATTATTCCCTGTGATAGGGGATCAGCTAAGCCCCTTCCATCGGGGGAAATCTAACCCCTGTCATAAGAAGCTCAGTGTTTCAGTGTCACATGCAGGAATCACATAGTTGAATCTCCTTAGCAGCTTGCATGGGTGGATTATAGCTTCCAGACTCAGATAAGGTCCTTTGGAAACACCCCTTATCTTTATTATTATACACTTTTGATTTCTTTCTGTTTTATTCAATATGTTTATATGTTAACTTTTTATATTAATACATTTGCTGATGGGAATTCTAACTTACAACTGTTTTAAGGGTGTAGCTAAGCATACTCAGTGTACTGAAATGAGTACATTTATTTCTAAGCATCTCTTGCAAATGTCAACACTCAAAAGGCACAGAATGTTTAGAATTGTGTAAATGAATATGCATAGTATAGCAGTACACAAAGAATTCTTGTGCAAAAGGAATACACCTCTAAAACAAGCTTTTTATGGAAATAAATTGTAACAGTTGAAAATAGCATGCTTCTTCCCATGTATCTGGGAATATCATTTTGAGGGCTGAGTGCATTTTTAAACTGACAAGTGGGTAGTGTGGGCAGCAACATTAGATTTGAGTACAAAATGTAAATCTCTGGCTACAACCCTGTGTTGTTTGTACTGTACTGCTTTTAAGCAGTTATGGGGCTTTTCTAAAGTGTTTCATGAATTGTACTGGCACACTGAGGTACTGTGCTATCACTTGAACACTAGGGACTGCCTTGGGCATGGGCAGCTGCAATTTAATTGTGCCTGTTGTTTCTTATGTGTATCTACTTCATTTTGAAGTTCTGACAAGGAAATGTTGCATTTCCTCACTTTTTTTTCTTCATTTATTTTATATTTACTACTGATTTAATGATGCTATTTCCTGTGTGGGAACATAATTTATATTTTCTATTATTGCTGCCCTTAGTCAGCCCTTAATAGTGTTAATGTATTATTTTGGCTGGTGTTTTTTCCAGTGATGTGATGGATCCTGATATGGCTGACACCCCCCCCCCCCATCAAATCCAGTTTCACCTACAAAGAAACATTTTCCAGCGTACAGTTTGTGATTCTGTACATGGGTGAGACACATCCTCCAGGGCTGTTCCAGTACCTGGTTGAGGTACAGGAGAACCAAATCCTTTAGGTGCAGGAGAGTTCTGGTGGAAGAAACCCCTTCCCAGACATGACACTGTCCCCAGATGTTTTGTCCACTAGTGTAGTTCACAGTAAAAAGAAACAGAAACTTCGCCACACTGCAGACAATTAAGTTATTACCATGTATAGGGTTGATGTGGTCTCCTTAGCTAAGAATGTCTTACATTCAGTTTTAATCTTAGAGACACCTTATTCAGAATTACTTTGGGACTATCTTTTCTAGAGATCTGTGTATGGCTACAGATTTTGATGGGGACTCTGATGCAGAAAATAGTGAAAACTCTTGAGTCCATGTAATCTGACTCTTTGGATTGTGAAGAGATTCAAGTACCCAAGCAGGTGTTCACCTTTCCACAGATGCTAGCTAGGTTTAGAGATGTATTGCCTGGAAGAAACCTGGAGCTATATCAAAGACTGGCAAAGTTTATGATATTATTGTGGATGAGATTCCAAATGTTTTGTCTGTTCCTCATGTTACTGGCTTTAGAAGATGTCTGTAAAAGTACATGTAGAACATTACCGGGCCTCTACGGAAAATGGACATATATCCATTTAGACCAGCCCGGTCAACAAATGTAAAATAAAAATAAAATAAATGTAAAACTCTTAAAAAGGCTTTGAAGAAATACAAGGTGTACTTTGATCTTGTAGCTGTCTTTGCTCCTTGGTCAGCTGACCCACCTACCTTTTCTTCAGCTCCCAACTCTAATAAGAGATTATACACAAACCAACCAAAGGACAATTGCGAAAAACCACTGAAAGAAACAAAATAACAGCCGAGGAGTGCTAAAAAAATCCCAGATCTTTATTGTAAGCGCTTTCGTTCATCCACACTCTACAATGAACGTCTTCAGACAAAACTCTACCCATCATTCAATGCCTTATATAAGGCTCTTAATTAGTTAATAAGTTAATAAAACAGTTAACAAGCTTCTTCAAATTGATCAAACTGTTAAGTGCTATAAGAAATGCCATTACAAATGGCATTGTCTACAGACACAACGTGATAATACATACATTTTAGTATGGTTTATATCTTATTTTGTTTGTGTTATATAAGGAATTGTAATTTTTAAATTTCTTTGTGCTTTTTAGCATTTTAAATTCCATTTGTAATGGCATTTCTTATAGCACTTAGTTTGATCAGTTTGAGGAAGCTTATTAATTGTTTTATTAACTTATTAATGAATTAAGAGCCTTATATAAGTCATTGAATGTTGGGTAGAGTTTTGTCTGAAGAAGTTCATTGTATAGTGTGGATGAACGAAAGCGCTTACAATAAAGAACTGGGATTTTTTTAGCACTCTTCGGCTGTTCTTTTGTTACTTTTTAATAAGAGACTGTTGGCTTCTTCTAACCCCACACTCCTGGATAAAATTTGCAAGGTTTTAGAATCTCGGGGGAAAAAAGTTGGCTCAATCTGGTAGTTTCGTCTTTGGAATTCTAAATTATCTAGACTTTATGTGGAGGTTTATTTTGCAATGTGCTTACAGTTTAGATAACTTTGTTGCATCTTTGCCTGATGAACAGAAGTGTTATATGAATTAAATTGTTTCTAGTGTGATCCAGGTTTCGGAAGAGGCTTTGAGAAGTGTCTTGGAAGGTGCAGACACAGTTTCTAGAAATGTAGCTGCTTCTTTTGTATTGAGAAGGTATGCTTGGTTACACAACCAGGATTTTTCTGAGGATTTAAAAATGATATTTTGAATGCTCCTTTAAATTCTGAATTGGTATTTGGTCCTGGCCTCACATAGTCTTAAGACAAATGGGTGTTGAATATAATTCAGAAAGAATACTCTTGGGAGTGGACAGAAACTCCTCCTCCTCCCTTCAAGGAAATTCTTCCCTGCACCTGCCAACCCAGACACATCTGCTGTCTGCTATGCTTCTTCACATGTTGCAAGTAGGGGTTAAAGAACCAGTTCCTACACCACTGTCTGAAAGTGCCCAAATTCAAAATGCTCACCTTGCAGATGGTACTTCTCCTTTTTCCAGACCACTGTTTCATGGAGACTTTATAGGTTCATAGGTTGGTACTAGGCTATCAGCCCTAGGGCCTATACAAGCTTAGCCATAACAATTCCCTGGCCCTGCCCTGGCTGCTGAGTGTTTCCTGGTCTCAGAGGAATTGTTTGCATTTCTCTGTACCTCCTATCCTGCTCTAAAGGACCTGCCTAGTCTGTAAAAGACCCCTTTCATCCAATTCCAGCCATCCCAACGCCTGGCCAAAGACTTCTGCTGCCCAGTGATTTGATTTTCTTCCCTGTTCTAACGGATTAAGAAAGTATGCTACACCCAAGTCCTACTTCTTAAGTGTATCTGTTTAATTTACACCTTACCTAGTATAGGGTGTAACCTACTTCTGTGTAAGTTATCCTGTACCAAGTATAGATAGTATTTAAGCCTCTGAGTCAGGATTCCAGCAGCCATACTCCTCTCTGTCTGTGTTCCTACTGCCATATTTCCATACCCCTGGACCCATTATCTGTTTCATCCCTACCTGCTACTTCTATCACAGTTACCTTGTTGTATTCTACTCTCTGCCCACTAGGTGGTGCTCCAAACTAGCTTTAGACTATAATTATCCCCCCCCCCAACTTTCTCTAGTTTTTTTCTTCTCTGGATCTTCTCTCAGATTTTCCCCTTGCCTAGCTGAGAATCTTTCTGCATTGTTCTGCTGCTCGTATCCCTTTCTCATCACACCCTCTAGCTCCATTATACCTCTCCTATTTTTCCTCCCACTCCACTATCCTTTTTTATCTCCAACCTGCTGTACCAAACTCTACTTACCTCTGGCCACCTTCTCTGCACCTGGAACCTGTTACTCTCTGATTGTCTCTGCAAACTCTTCATCTACCTGCTCTAACCCGCTCCGTTCGCACTGTGGGCTCACTCCGCTCCCCTACCCTGTCCCCAATTCCCAACCACCCCCAGTGCTGTTAACTTTATAACTGCATAGCCACACCCCTACCCCTCAACTACCTATCACAACCTACTTCCACTTAAACACCCCCACTTTCTCTAACAATAATTCCTGAACAGTACTTAATAATCTTTACACCCTCCCCCTTACCTATCTTTACTATTACCTCCTGCGTTTACCAACTAAACTTAACTTCCTTTCACATTTGTAACCTTTATAACAACTCATATCAAACTTTTTTCCCTCAGTCCACTCTACCTCCTACAACTCTCTCACCTTCCTTCTGTCACCTCTATTTTTCTACTTTTACCAACTAAACTTAACTTCATGTTATATTTCTAACCCTATAACAACTCATATTAAAATTTCTTCTCTCAGTCCACTACCTCTTACAACTCTCTTTCCCTCCTTCTGTTACCTCTGTTTTCACCTGTTACTAAACACCTTTACTCCTACACAATACAAGATACCTTCCTTCACCTCGCACCACCCTTACCTGTTCAACCCAATGGCCTCTAAACATAACTCTATTTACACATACCTCCTACTCTTACCTACTATTCTAGCTTCCCTAACTCTAGCATTCACACTAACCTTCTTTGAACATTATTCTCTGCTAAAACAGCACCACCACTACCAACAAACCCAACCATTCTCACATATAAATTCCCTCAACCACATTAACATAACCTCTACTTCTAGCTATACCCTTCCAAAGTACCACAGATCTACCCATATCACTTACTTCCATGACAAGAAACCCCCTTACAACTACTTTAAAATCATAAAACTAATACAAAAACCTCAACATCATCCCCTCTTAGATGGTGATATCCATCCAAACCCTGGTCCTGATACAAGACTTTCCAGTGACCCACTTAATCAAAAACCCTGCACCACCTCTACCCCAACAAGTCCATCTAACTCCCTTCTGATAGCTCACCTTAACATCCATAGCATTAACAATAAAATATCGCATCTTCATGCACTCCTAGATGTACACAAATTTGATATCCTCTGTATTACTGAAACTTGGCTTAAACCTTCAACCAAAGACCATGAGATTACCCCCCCCAGGATATAACATCCTGAGAAAAGACCGTATTACCAAAAAAGGTGGGGGGTAGCCATGTTTTATAAATCAGAACTCCAAGTAACAACCTTCAATGTGCCACTTCCCACAAACTCCATTGCAGAAACCCTTAAACTGCAAATCAATAACTATAAATCCATCTATATAATCTGTGCCTATCTTCCCCCTGGTAACAATATTAGTACTCTAGAAAATATACTTAGTGGCCTATCTATCCACCTACCCCAGGAAACAATTGTGTTAGGTGACTTTAATATAGACTGGGCTACCTGTAGGTCCCCCAATCTCATTAACCACATAAATCTTTATGGTTTCTCACAAATAATAACCACCCGTACTAGAACCCACAAACAAAGTGGTAAGGAAACCATACTAGACTGGATTCTCATAAACAGTCACCCTACTACTTATAAACCAGGAACCCTTCCAGATGACATCAGTGACCATGCTCTTACCTGTATAATTAAACAAAAACTTCATAGGCCCAATCCTACTATTTTCAAAACCTCCCATTCAAAACAAACTGTCATCCTGAGAACTTCCAAACAGAACTGAAGGCATGTGACTGGTCACCACTGCTCCATCTTCAACTTAATGAAGCAGCCACCTACTTTAATACTAGAGTCCTTCAAAGCCTAGACTTCCATGCCCCCTATCGCTCATCCCAAATCAAGACCAAAACTGCCCCATGGCTCACAAAACAAACTAGGCAAAAAAATCCTCCTAAGAAATAAAATCTGGGCCAAGTGGAGAACCTCTAAAAGCCCTTCTGACCACCTTTACTTTAAACAATTAAGAAATGCCACCAAAAAAGAAATTCTGCTAGACAAAAAAAAACTTTTACCTTCACCTCCAACAAACCCACAAACAAAAACCACAAAATTTCTGGTCAGCTATGAACAAATTACTTCACCCAGGGCACACCAAGTCTCCCACCCCATCAGGAATCACCCATAATAACCCTAAACTGATAGCTGATTCCTTTAACAACTACTTTATAGAAGCCATACAAACTCTAGCTAATACTCTACCACCCACTAGCTCCCTCCCACCTAATACCATAACAAATTCAGTTCCTTCTTTTCACATACAACCAGTACCTACATCCCTCATTTATAACCTCCTTCAAAAACTTAAGCCATGCACCCCTTCTGCTGACTGTATACCAGCAGAATACCTGCAAATTGCAGCTAAAGTCATTGCCTATCCTATTTCTATCCTTACTAATAGAACTACTTCAGAAAGTAAAATCCCTCTTATATGGAAGGTCTCTCACATCATTCCTTTACACAAAGGTGGGACATCAACTGATATTTCCAACTTTAGACCAATCGCCCCACTCTCTTCTATAGCTAAAATAATGGAAAAATGTATCCACCAACAACTACTTGACCATCTTCTCCACAACAATTTACTTGCCAATTGCCAACATGGTTTCAGACCATTCCATAGTACTTCAACTGCCCTGCTATCCTTTTCTGACTGTATAAACAAAAATCGTAACAATAACTCTCTTTCTTCCACTTTGTTTATTGACCTTTCATAAGCCTTCAATATGGTCAACCATAATCTGCTTATGGAGGTATTAAAAGCCCATTCACTGGACGCACATGCATTACTCTGGTTTAAATCCTATTTAGACAACCGACATCAAGCAGTCCTTTGGGACAATAAGCTTTCAACTCCCCTCCCCATAAACCTTGGAGTACCTCAAGGCTCTAACCTAGGCCCTCTTCTCTTTCAGTGTTTATTAATGACCTAAATACTAAAATTCCTCAAGCCACCTGCATACAATATGCTGATGATTCTACTTTAATCTGCTCAGCTAGATCCCCAGCCACTCTCCAGACCCTCACCCAATCTGTATTTCATACTGTTGAAAATTAGTTCATGCAACACTGCCTCCTCCTGAACCCCAAAAAAAAAATTATTACTCTTTACTCCTACTCTAAAATCACCACAATTTCTCTTCACTATAACCTCTAACAATGGAACCATCATATCCCCTGATACCACAACTCGTCTCCTGGGCATAACCATAGACAACAACCTTAGCTATGACGATCACATCAACACTAACATAAAATCTGTCAACAAAAAACTAGGTTCCCTGTATAGAATCAAACCCTTCCTTACACCAACAGCCAGAACTGCTATAGCCCAGACTCATCTGATCTCTACCCTGCTTTATGCTTCTGCCATTTATACTAACCTTTCTAAAAACAACCTTAACCAAACTTGCCACTAGCTATAATAACATAGCCAGATTGGCTACTGGCAACCCTTTTAGAACCCACCACTGTCTCAACCTCAAACAATTGGGATGGTTAGAACTGCAGCACCAACTACTCTGTCATCAACTTACTATAACCCAAAATATACTTTTCCACCTTAATAATACCCCAATCCTCACTAATCTGACTACCCCTTACAAAAACCTTGCAACTCTGTGCTCAGTCAATAAGCTTCTAGTTTCCACTATTAAATCTAAAAACAAAGCTGGAGACTCACTTTTTACTAACACAGTGGGTAAAGCCTGGAACCAGCTTCCAAGTGAACTTTCTACTCTCTCTTCCACACATATTTTTAAAAAAACATCTCAAAGAACATTTTAAAACTCACTGGCTTTGCCCCTGCACTAACCCTGACTGATTTTCCACTTTACTCATTCCTGCTCTTCCTTTTACTTCACTTCTCCAGTGTACTATATTGCTCAAATTTTTCAATGTCCTTTTTGCTGTACTATGTTTCCTACCTGTACTAACAAAAAAAATTGTTATAACTGTTTTAAAATGTATTACTCTTTGTGTTTTTTTCTCTGTCAAATATTATTTATTCTTCTGTATTTCTTCTTAGTTCATTCCCTTCTAAATACCTCAGAACATATTTTTGTTTTCCTTTTTTCTTTCACAAATATTACAATACTATTATTATCTGTACTTGATAATAGCTTTTTTATATTAATATTGTTTAATAATGTTTTTCTGTCTATGCTTGGAGCTTTTCTCCCCGGGCCTCTACTGAAAATGGACATGTATCCAGTTAGACTAGCCCGGTCAATAAATGTAAATAAATAAATAAAAATAAATAAACATTTCTTCCCACAATATTTACTTCTCTGGAACCCTGTCTAGCAGGGCGACTGACATGATCCCCAGGGTGAATTTCCTATCTCCCATACAATCGTCAAGGTTCCTTTTGAAGAGCGCCAAGGAGGCACTCTGCTTGACATGTATGGGCAGACTGTTCCAGAGTATGGGAACTCTCTAGGTCAGGAACCTATCCCTCCAGCATGTTTTTTTCATTGTGATGACAACGTTTAGATCCCTGCAGCATGTGGCTCTGAGAGATTGGGAATTCTTTAAGTGGAGCATGTCCAGCTCAGGGTTTGACATGGCCTTGTATGTTAAGCAGAGATCGTCTCTGAGTAGATGATATGCCACAGAGTATAGCTGGAGTTTTTTTTAGACGGTCAGCATAGGGCATCTGCTTTAGGCCTGTGGTTCTTTTAGTGAGGTATTTCTGCGGCCTTTCCAGCTGTTGCAGATGTCTTGTGAGGTACATATCAAACAGGGAGTTGTACTCTATAATGGGTCTAATGAGGGATGAGTACAGTGGGACAATGACCTCCTTTTTTCTGGATGAAAAGCCCTTAGTGATGAGGTGTGTCACATAGAAGGATTTCCTGACTGTTGTGGCAATGTGGTTATCGAAGGTGAGACCACTGTCCACCTGTGTCCCTAAGTCTCTCATCACACTTTCGGTGTTTAGTGTACTGCCACCTATGTGGTAATTCATTAGATCTGAAAGATGCTCATTATCTCATTCCAGTTGCTCCCAACTTAAGCAAATGTCTGTGATTTGCTATGTGTGGATCACATTACCAGTTTTCTGCATTACCCTTTGGGCTATCTACTGTGCTTGAAGTATATACTGGGGCTTGGTGAAATGGTTTAGGCTTTTACCTTGCCAGTGTAAGGTACAGGGTTTGATTCTCCTAAGATACTATTCACAAAGTACCTGGCCCCAGTGATTGGTTACTACAGAACCCAGGGCATCCTTATTTTCCCTCATTTAGACAACTTGCTGATTTGTGCAGAGTCTTTTTGCAGGTGTTTCAAATCATTAGATAAGTTCTCAACCATTCTAGCTCACCTGGCTTCAAGTTGAACCTACAAAGGTTTTGACTCACACCCTGTCAAATCTTCCTGGGGTGTATGATAGAGAAAAAACAATGGCCTTTCTGCCAGAAGACAAAGTCCTAACTTATCAGAATATTTTCAGGAATTTCTCTATTCAAGATGTTGCCTCTGCAAGAGAGTTTCTCAATTCTAGTCCTTGTGGCTTCAGTGATCCTCATGATACCATGGGCCAGACTCCATATGGAAAAGATTCAATGGCATTTAATACATTTTTGGTCTCAGGACCTGCGTCCTTTAGAGTTCAAGGTACCAGTGCTGAAATTTGTGAAACGAGGATTACAGTGATGAATGGATCAAATGTTTCTGACTTCAGGCCTACCCTTCTCCCAGACCCCAGTCTAGACAGACTAGTCAGATTCTGCATGTGGAGCGGTGTCCAGGGGAGTTCAGGTGCAAGGCGAATGGGCACCATCTGAAGTAGGGAGTTCATTTGTCAGCAACCTGTGGGTCTTGGATCCGATATCGGATCCGAGCCGGCAACTTGTTTCAAGCTAATGGATCCGAGCTCCTAGCTCCTCCCTTCACCCATAATGCCCTGCTAACCCTCCATGACCTCAGATCTAGTTTGCCGTGCTTGTGGATAGCTGGATCCCCTTGAGCTCAGCAAGTGAATTGTCAGATAAGTTTATATTTTCTGTCAAACTTTCCTTTTTTCTTTCAAATTTTAACGTTTGTAAGTGTTAGGTACCCTTTAGTATAAAAATATTTTTCTTTAATTAGTTCCCTCCCTTCGTTTGGTCGTTAGTGAGTGTGTGTGTGTTGTGTTTTTGGGGCCTGTGTGTTTGTGTAGTTCTACCTTTTACTTTTAAGTATGGCTGAGGCCCCAAAAGCCATTTTCTCGAAATGTACCGAGTGTGGCCATAAGCTCTCCCCGGCTGATGGCCACACTCGGTGCGTTCGGTGCCTTGGGGTTGAACACCTCTCCTCAGGCTGTACCATTTGTGCAGCGTTCAACCCCAGGGCACTGAAAGAGCGGAGGTCGAGGCTGGTCTTGGCGGGACTTTTACCCCCGGACTCAGCTCCGGCCTCCGCTGCTCCCGTGGCTCCACCACAGCCTGTGGTTGCTGCCATTCCTGCCCCCCTTCCTCCATCCGGGACTCAAACTCCCGCTAAAGCGTCGGAGGACAGGGAGGCCAGGAGGGAGAAACGGAGGGAGAAGCACCACAAGCGGTGGGCCGAGACCTCCATTTCGGCCCCGCCAGCTAAGCGGGCTTCTCCCTCCACTGCTAGGTCTCCTCCTCCTCGGCTCCGATCTCCTTGTTTCTCCCCGGGGCCCGAGGAGGAGGAGGCCCGATCTCCATCGAGGTCATCGAGGCAGCATTCCAGGCCTGCCTCGGTGACCTCTTCGAGATCTACCTTTAGTTTATCCGATGCAGACTTGGACCGGATGATGCGAAGGTTCATCCAGGCCCAGCTGCAGATG
Source organism: Protopterus annectens (assembly GCF_019279795.1). NCBI lineage: Eukaryota > Metazoa > Chordata > Ceratodontiformes > Protopteridae > Protopterus > Protopterus annectens. The sequence continues at coordinate 584,325,904 of NC_056749.1, forward strand.
GGAGTGCTCTTGCCTCCCCCCCCTTCGGGGGGGAGCTCGACACCTTTTTTCCACCCTATTGCTCCTTCTCCGACCCGCTATTCGGGTTCGGAGCGTTCGGAGCCGAGCAGCGTTGGAGCCAGGGGTGGGTCGGCGCCGACAGTACTCGGTACTTCGGATCCGACGGTGCCCTCAAGCCTGTCGGATCCGACCTCTCTGAGCCATGGCCCGAGCTTCGGATCCGAGGGATTCAGTGTGCCTTCGGCTCCGTCCAGGTCGGAGCGCACCGGTCCTTCAGATCCGATGGTCTTGGCGCCGGTTCTGATCCCTTCATGGGATCCGAGTGGGAGCCAACTTTCAGATCCAAGAGAGAGTGGTTCTCCCTCGGCCTTCGATGTTGTGGAGAGGGCTCTGTTGAGAGCATCCGGACCCCCCGGTCCTTGTTTCGGCTCCTCCCTGCACTCTCTCTCTGCTGGGCTAGGCTTCCATCACCCGGCCAAAGGGACAGCCTGCTTCAGTGTCACAGATGGTTCCATTGGAACAAGATGTTGCTGGCGAGGCCTCCTCGGACAGCCCCCCCCCCCGAGGAAGTGCCCCGCAAGCATAAGTGCAAGAGGAGGCATGTAGACTCCCCTGAGTCCTTAACCGAGGACACGGACTTGGAAGAAGGGGAAGGCTCCCCAAGATCGCCCCCTGAGGATGTCTCCTTTGGAGACATCATGGAGATGCTGAGGATCAGAGGTGGGTGGTTTCTGCCCCCAAGTCTTCCTCCGACGAGTCCGTGTTTCTGGAGGCATTCGAAGCAGGCCCGTCTACCTCTTGGGTGTCCCCTCCGGCCGACCCCCTGGTGGACCTCATCACCACCAGGGCGTGGAAGGATCCGGACACCGTGGAGCCAATACCAAAATGCCCGGACAAAATACTTAGCCCCCCTCAGACCGATCACACTGGAGTAAGGGCCCCCCCCGTAGATGCCATGTTGATGGCGGCAGCCACGAAGAGGGAATTGGCTCAGGAGAGCCCCTCAGTCCATCCACTGAGCAAGGAGTCCCGCTCGATGGACCGCTTAGGGAAGCGAGTTTTTAGTTCAGCGACCTTCTTGGTAAGGTCTCTGAACTATATGGCACATGTCATCAGGATGCAGCGGGATCTTATCAAAGAATACGCTGCCTCCCTCCCTGAGTCCATGTCGGCGGATGACAAGCAATTGTACTCCACCCGAATGGCCACTCTGAGATCAATTTCTAATGCCTCTATGCGGCTATTGTCCCACGCCACAGAGGGAGCCGCTAGGGCTAGTGGAGCAGGCCTAGTCATGAGACGTCAGGCCTGGCTCCGTCATTGTGACTTTGCGGAGCCTTTTAAAGCGTCCTTTGCGAATGCCCCCTTCGATGGTTCTGCCCTGTTTGGCAAAACGGTTCGCGAGACACTTGTCCAGAGCGAAAAGGACGGGAAGAAATTGTCTGCCATCAGAGTCCTCTTCTCTGCTCCCCAGCGGTCCTTCTCGAAGAACCAAAAGGGTCAGAAGAAGATGTGGTTCCGGAAATCGCAACATTCCCAACCCGCTCCGGACAACCAGTCCTACCATACCAGAGGAGGACAGGGAGGACGCCGCCCCAGGGGCAGAGGGGCTCCGAGAAACTTTGGGTCCAGAGAACCTTTCTTTGAGCGGCCAGCGCAGCAGCCCTGAAGGGTTCCCCGGCTGCTCCACTCTGGAGGCAGTCGGGGGGCGCTTCTCGGAGCACCTAGCGGCATGGGAGTCCATCACTACAGACCGCTGGGTGCTTCGCATTATATCCAGAGGGTACAAAATACCATTACTCCATGTCCCCAAACTCAAAAACCTCCCCGATGTACCACCCGATCAGAGGGAGGCCGCAGCTGCAGAAATTCAGCAGCTGCTAAGAAAAAGAGCCATCCAGCCCATCCCCCAAGACCAGCTTGGATTAGGGTTCTACTCCAGGTTCTTTTTGGTGCCAAAAAAGACGGGGGACTTGAGACCGATTCTAGACCTTTCCCGCTTGAACCTGTCAGTAACCAAGGAAAAATTCCGAATGGTCACTCTTCAATCTATTCTTCCCCTTTTAAGGGAAAACCTTTGGATGTGATCTATAGACCTCAAGGATGCGTACTACCACATTCTAATGGACAGACGATCCAGGAGGTTCCTCCGCTTCCGGCTGGGAGCTAGTCACTATCAGTTCAGGGTCCTTCCCTTTGGCCTCACCACAGCCCCCAGGGTGTTCACCAAGGTATTAGCAGTGATTGCGGCCCACCTGAGACTCCAGGGAATACAGGTCTTTCCGTACCTGGACGACTGGCTCCTGACCGCCTCAACAAGGCATCTACTTTGCTCAGCCAGAGACTTCTTTCTCTGCCTAGCTCCACAATTAGGCATTACCATCAATGTCGACAAATCTCTTCTGGCCCCAACACAAGTCATAGAATTCATAGGTGCCAGAATAAACACCAGAGAGCTACGAGCCTTCCTAACCTCCGAGAGAATCCGGAATTTGCAACTCCATGTGCGGGCCATCCTCCAATCAGAGACTTCTCCAGCGGAATTGGTCTTGAGGGCACTAGGCTCCATGGCGGCAGCGATTACGCTTCTTCCATGCGCCCGTCTGAACATGCGGGTAATGCAATGGACACTTCTTGTGCAATGGTCCTTTCTATCCCTTCTTCTTCACCACCCCATTGCTATCAGCAAGGTTTGCAGGAGGGCTCTATTATGGTGGCTCCAGGCCTCGGACCTCCATACGGGCCGTCCCTTCTGCACCTCTCCCCCACTCGCCACGGTGACCACGGACGCCTCCCGCCTCGGGTGGGGGGGGCATTATTCAGGCAGGACAGTCCAAGGCACGTGGAACAACACAGAGACCTCCCTGCATATCAACGTTCTGGAGATGAGAGCGGTGCTGTTCGTGTTGCAAGCACTTCAGGATCTCCTCCCCATAGGAACGATTGCGATTCAGTCGGACAACATGTCGGTTGTCTGGTGCATCAACAAACAGGGGGGAACCAGATCTTACCCCCTATGCCGCGAAGCCATGAGAGTATGGGAATGGGAGATCTCCACCAACCGCTTTCTCATTGCAATGCACATTCCGGGACAGACCAACATCCTAGCGGACAAGCTCAGTCGCACCCTTCTTACCCCGTACGAGTGGTCTCTCAATCCACTAGTAGCGAAGCAGATATTCACAAAATGGGGGCAACCATGCTGCGATCTTTTTGCGTCTCCATCAAACACCAAATGCGACAATTTCTTCGCTCTAATCCCCCCTCCAGGGGAAACTCCAAGAGACGCTCTGGTGCATGCTTGGCCACCCGGTCTACTTTATGCCTATCCTCCGCTACCCCTGATGCTGCAACTCCTACAGAAAGCCTCACGGTTGGGGAGCAGGATGATCCTCATTGCCCCATTCTGGCCTCGGCAAATTTGGTTCCCTTACCTGTGGTCTCACCTTGTGAATCCTCCTTGGATTCTAGATCCCACTCTGGATCTCATCTCCCAACCATTGAACTTACCAACCCCAAACCTGGGCAATCTCAAACTAACAGCTTGGTTGCTCCAGTTCCACTCCTAGTTAGGTCTCCCGGTATCTCTTCACCAGTCAAAGCCATCCTTGTGGCAGCGCATAAGCCTTCCACCAGGAAAGTGTACCGCAGTAAATGGAAACGTTTTTCCATCTGGGCGGAGCATCATGATCTAGATCCCTTTACGGCTCCTCTTCTGTCTATATTAGACTTCCTAACCGAACTCTTTCAGGAAGGCGCTAGTTGTTCAACTGTCAAAGTGCAATTGGCAGCCATATCACATTACCATGTGGGACATGATACAGGGCCTTTGATGTCGGCCAAGTTGTGTAAAACCTTTCTCAAGGGCACCTTCTTACTTAGACCCCCTATAAAGGAAGCCGTGCCACCATGGGATCTTGCATTAGTTCTTCAAGCCCTGACTGCTCCACCTTTTGAACCCGCTGCTTCAGTAGATCTCAAATTCCTGTCTTGGAAAACAGCATTCCTTGTAGCCATCACTTCAGCAAAGAGAGTTTCGGAGCTTCAAGCTCTATCTGTGAAGCCTCCTTATTTGATCTTTCACCCAGACAGAGTGTACCTCAAGATCAATCCCTCTTTTCTCCCCAAGAGAGCATCACAAACCAACATAAATCAATCCATAAATTTACCGGTTTTCTTCCCTAAATATCAGAATAAGGGAGAGTACAAGCTGCATTCATTAGATGTTCATAGGCAGCTTCATTTTTATACTCATAGAACAGCTGGCCATAGGCAATCCGACCAGCTTTTCATTTCCTTTGCCAAATTTAATTTGGGGAAAGCAATTTCAAAAGTATCTTTATCACGCTGGATTTCTCAATGTATCCTATTGGCGTATCAAGTCTCTGGGAGACCCGCACCAGAAGGAGTTCGTGCTCATTCCACCCGCTCCATTTCTACTTCTGCGGCTTTCAAGTCTAGAGTCCCATTGGATGATATTTGTTCAGCAGCCACTTGGGCTTCATCTCATACCTTTATTAACCACTACAAACTGGACATGATTTCTAGAGGGAGCATCCTTTGGCTCTGCGGTGCTTCACAATATCCTTCCATGATGGCCACCCAAGGTGCAGGTAGCTGGGGACTCTGTCCCACAGGTTGCTGACAAATGAACTCCCTACTTCAGATTTAGAAGTTATGTACTCACCATAATGTTCCATCTGAGTAGGTAGCTTTATTTGTCTGCAACCATCCCCCCCTCCTTCCCCCTGGCCTTCTTCGGATCTATTGGTAGTTGGATACCCATTTTTTTGGGTAAATATTGAGGGGCAAACTCGATCTGAGGTCATGGAGGGTTAGCAGGGCATTATGGGTGAAGGGAGGAGCTAGGAGCTCGGATCCATTAGCTTGAAACAAGTTGCCGGCTCGGATCCGATATCGGATCCAAGACCCACAGGTTGCAGACAAATGAAGCTACCTACTCAGATGGAACGTTATGGTGAGTACATAACTTCTAATTCAAATGCTACCAAACACAAACATCAAAGAAATGTTTGCAGTGATTCAGGCCTTAAAAGTTCTTCATCACGTTTGACCTCTAGGTCCTCTTTTAATGGTCACAGACAACACCACAATGTTGAGCTTGTCAAGGGGGGTACAAGGTTATACCCTCTTTGTCAGTTGATAGTGATGACTGGGAAGTAGCCTTACAGCATTTTCTCATGCTTCAGGCCTCATTCATTCCATTAGAGCTAAACATAGTGACAGACAGACTAAGAAGACCCCGGACTTACTCTCATGAGTGGAAACTCGGGACAGAGGTCTTCCAGGATTTGGTCCTGATGTGGGGAGCACCTCAAATAGAGCTGTTCACCTCCTTTCAGAATAGACATTTGGAAAAATTCTGTTTAAGACATTCTTGCAGCCATGCTTGGAGGGCAGACACATTTTTGTTCCCTTAGACTGAAGTTTCCTTTATGCATTTCCACCCATTCAAGTGATACCCAATGTACTTCTGAAGATTCAGAAAGAATTACTAAAGGTCATTGTGGTGACCCCTTTTGGCCCTGGCAGAGTTGGTTCTCCCTT